>NC_056692.1:43366597-43641597 GCF_018350215.1 Panthera leo | reverse complement strand
GGCACTTTTCAGAGAAAGAACCCAACTAAAGATAAGCAAATGAAAATATGCTCAGGAAAATGCATAATATGAGATACGTTTTATAAACAACCTGGCAGAATTTACAGAGACTAATCGCACCAAAAGTTGGTGAAGTTGTGAAGAAACAGGGCCTCATATACATTATTAGTTGTAGGATGAATTAGAAGAAGATACCAAGTGGGTAATATCTTGCATATGAATTTGGCAACATCATGAAGATGTGCAACCCCATGACCCATGAGTTTTCCTACAAAACAGCAACCCTAGAGAAACACTGTAGTGCTTGAGCACAAGATGACTTGTACTGGGATGTTGATTGCTGCACTGTTTGTAATGGGGGTAAAAATAGAAGCATCTTGATTCTTCCTTGGTAGCAAATGGGGTATCATATAAACATTAAAATGAATAATAATAGATTTACATGGGTCAATATAAATAATAGAAACACAATAACATCTAATATTTTATTAAATCTAGCTTTGCCAAATCTAACCTGTCATTTCCCTCTCTCTTATTTTTATTGACAGTAAAAATAAAATGTTAACGTTGCCTTCTTAAACCTTTTAATGCTTCTAGTCTGCTTGTTGAGTGCTTAATTGTTTCACTGACACAAGGTGGTTTTCTCCCCTGCTGCTCTGTGTCCCATTAAGCACTTGTTCATATGTTCAAGTCTCTGGCCTTTTAAGCCACATTGGTTCTAGAAGGCATGGGTCCTGGTGGATTGGTACAAGTCCAATAACTGATCTTGACTCCTCAGATAGTGCCAGAACCAATTCAGTTTTACCATTCATCCCTAATACTACAGTATTTTCTGCTTCAAAAATCTTTTTAATACCAAGTATACCAAGAAGACTCATCACCACCATTTATTATCTGGGTTGAAAGAATTCCTTTTTAAAAATTATTTTTGGGGCACCTGGTGGCTCCGTTGAGTGTCTGACTTTGACTCAGGTCATGATCTCATGGTTCATGAGTTTGAGTCCCACATCAGGCTCACTGCTGTCAGTGCACAGCCCACTTCAGATCATCTGCCCCCCCCCCGCCCCTCCCCTGTTCGTGCTCTGTGAAAAAATAAATACAACATTAAAAAAAAAAATTATTTTTAAGGTATTTTACAAATAATTTACAAATGTAAGAATATAAGGGAGTGAAAGACTATTAAATATTTAATAAGAACTTAAATACAGCAAACCAAGTTTTTATTCCATATTTTCCTGGGTTTGAAGATACACATATGTGTGTGTGTGTGTGTGTGTGTGTGTGTGTGTGTGTGTGTGTATCCATCTATCCAAATGGGCAGGAGCCCCTGAGTGTGACTAACTGTTCATCAGTTGTCATGCATGAACTTCTACAGACTGATTCTGTTTTAAATACACCTCTAACAGAGTCTAGCTTATCATAACTTCTGGTTTTTCTTATACTCGCATTGGCAAGACACAGTACTTAAGAAATTTTTAAAAAAGTCTTCATTTTGTTGAAGAGAGGATGGCCACCAGGTGCTCCATAGTTGCAAAACATTTTCATTTTGAAACTTGTATACACCTTTTAGATTGGTCAATCAGATTTTTAATGTCTGTATCACCTGTTTCTTCTCATTATCTCTCTATAATACCTGTCTTCAGCATCTGTCTATTTGAAACCATATCAAGGAAATTGTGATGCACAGATGAAATAAAAGATGAAAGAATACTGTCATGTGTCCTTTTAGAAAAATGAGATGGTCTAGTTTTTTGTCACAAAATATTGCACTATGAAGATTTTTGTTTAATAAGTAACTAGATGAAAATGCCATTTTTTTTGGTCCTTAGAAATATTCACTCATTCTTGAGTTTGAGAAAACTTATGCAGGATAACATCTGAGGGAACAGACTCTGAGATTTTACTTATAATGATGATTTTCACCATCTTCATTAGGTGCCGCTAATCACTCTGCGTTAATCTTTGGACTCACTTAATAAATATGAAATAGCTTCCTCTGTCCGTTTTCTTTTCTTTGCCGTTACGGCCAGAGAATTAAAAAAAAAAAATCTGAATTCTCCACTGTGTTCAGTTAAAGCTAAAACCAGGCAACAAAGATGGAGGATGTTGTCTCCAGATTTCTTTTCTACCTTCTTGAAAGATGTGGTATACTTTGGGCAACACGGTAAGAAAGCTGAAGGGTGATGTCATGGGGTATTGATTTCCACCGTTGCATTATCCCTCTGAGCACTTCCATCATTCTTTCATTTTCTTATTATTTTAATCTTTTTTAAGATAGTTAGGAATAATTGATGAGTAAAGATGACATAATTTCTAGAATGTTGAACTAGCATAATATATCTTAGATTTATAAAAAGATCCAGTGGATTCATGGTAATTGCAAGATAGAATGAATTTTATTCTATGTATTCTGTTTTTAAAAATGTATTTTCCATTTTGTTCTGTGAAAGACTTCTAATAAAAAGCCATGAAATACCAATATTTATAAACATTTGAAACTTTTCAACAAAAAACTTGAAAACAGAAATTTTATCTAAAGCACCCTGATGGTGTACTGAATGTTAAACACTAGGTGCAGGTGAGTCAAAATGTCCTGTAAAGAAGCATTTTGTAAAATCTGTTGTGATAGTTTTCACATGGCTATAGGTATCTTTGGTGCTGTTTTAAAACTTGCAGACAGTTTAAATATGACACTGTTAATGATAAAACTGAATTGACAAAGAATTTCTAGGTAGATATTAATCTAGCCAGCTTTTTCAGTTACACCTTTTCTCAATTCTTATATCCAGAAAGGGCTTGGTATACTCAGCTAATGACCCCATGAAGGGTAGGTGTGTGTTACATAATAAGGAAAGGCATCACCTCTGTGATTCTGGACAGTCCAGGCTGACGGAGATGAACACTTACATATAGGTCAAACTAGTTAAATATAGAACAGCCGTTATCAAAGGCAGTTGCCAGGGGCGCGACGGCATCAGCTTTGTTTCTATGGCGGAAGACTTTGCAGATGGTAAGAACAGAGCTAGAGGCCAGTGAACTAAAAAGGATTTAAACTCTTTGGTAAAGGGCTTATTGATGAGTCAGCTGTAATCTGTGAACATTAATCTTGACATCTTCCTTACCTGACTCCTAATTTATTGCAAGAAGAACTTACCTTTATTTAAGTAACACACCTGTAAAAATTGATGTGGTTGTACTGACTAGGTTGGGGAAGGCACTTGATGACAGGTCACAAGATTAGTAAGGTTGTGAAAAGGTCAGAATTAATACTGAATTATGTGTAAGACAGATTGCTCCTATGATCCTACAGTGTTCCTATTGTCTCTGGCTTCCCATCCACACAGATGACTTTTGAAGTTGGACTGAGAAGGAAGTCATGATTCCAGTGGCAACATAAGGCACACTGATAGCAAAATTCATACTTTTTTTTTTAGCAGCTTTTTGTTTCATGCTAAATTGGCAGGCAACCTTGAATAAAAATGTCTTATGAAATAATGTAGAATCTCAGTTTTTTAGTGGCAAACAGCAGCGACCTTGTTTTGCACCAAATATGGCAAGAATACCCCATCATACAGAAGTGTTTGGTAAAGCTGAGGGTATAGTTCCAATTAGAAAGATAATCATTTTTGGTGTTAAATTTTTTTTTAGGCGACAGGCTATCACTTATCATCAGACATCTGTTCGGTAAATATGACTATATTGAGAAAATAAGTTAAATTTTTTTTCAGATTTGAATTTAGTTTTTAATGGTGGAAAGAGAACAATCTTAAGTAGCGTTTAGGAAAAAAAAAAACTAGTTAAATTTTGGAAACCTTGATGAACATAAGACTATCATCTTGCATAGAATTGCATTAAAGAGTGAACAATATTCCAAATATGAATAGTGAAGTATAAGTATTATAAGATACTTTATCTATTTTTAAAAATTTATTATTATGAAGTAAAATTGACTTTTCTAGTATTCAGTTTTATGAGTTTTAACACATGTATAGTTTCATGTAACCATCACCAAAGTCTAGATATGGAACATTTATCATCACCCCCCCCCCTACTCAAATTCCCTCATGCTGTCTCCTTATGTCACTCTCCCTTTGCTAATAACTCCTGGATACTAATAATCTGTTCTCCATCCCTAGAAGTTTTGTCTTTTCAAGAATGTCATATAAATGGGATCGTAGTATGTAACCTTTGAGACTGGCTTCTTTCACTTGGCATATTGCCTTTGAGATACATCCAAGTTGTTGCATGTATCAGACATCTCCTTTTATTGTTGAGTAAAATTCCATTGTATGGATGTACTATAGTTTGTTTATCCATTCACCCACTTAAGGGCATTTGGGTTTCCAGTCTGGAGCAATTATGAGGAGAGCTGCTATATACCAAGGAGTGGAATTTCTGGATCATAGAGTATTTTATCTATTTGTGATTTTAAAAAATACTTTACATATTCAGGTTTGTTTTAGACCTAGTCTAATTTCAGCTTTGGAGCTGTTTTTCTTTTCCTACTTCTGATGTAACATTTCACCTTTCATCTTTGTGATGTTTTCCTGATTCTCTTTTTCTTCAGGTTGCCTTTACTGTAGACATCATATGGTATTGCAGCCCAGAACCTTCTTGCTTTTATATTTCTCCGGTTTAATTATGTGATTCATCTTCTTACAGAATCTAGTTTGCCACTAGATTCTTCTTTACTGCTTGTAGATGACTTTCAGATCTATCTTTCTCTCTTTTGTCTAGTTGCATGTATCTTTTTTTTCCTAGAGGTCATTTCTTTATATATATATATATTTATATATATATATATATATATATATATATATATATATATATATATATATTTATATATAATTGTTTGTTTGTTTATTTATTTATTTATTTTGAGGGGGAGAGGGGCAGAAAGAGAGGGAAAGAATCCCAAGCACACTCTGCACTGTCAGTGCAAAGTCCTACACTGAGCTCGAACCCACAAACCATGAGATCATGACCTGAGCTGAAGTCAAGAATTGGATGCTCAACCAACTGAGCCATCCAGATGCCCCTGGAGGACATTTCTAATTAGATGTTCTGTTGACACTTTAATATTATTATAGTAGAAACTTTAAAAAAAATTTCTTTTGCGTCTTTTCATTCTGCATCTTTCTTATCCTAACTACAAGGTATTTCTTATCTTTGTTGTCACTTCCCCCTTCCACATGCAGGCACTAATCAAATCTAGGACTTTGTTTTTTTATTTTATTTTATTTTTATTTTTCTGATTTTTTTTAGAGATAGAAGGCTCACATGATCGAGGGGCAGAGAGAGAGAGAGAATCCCATGAGGGACAGAGAGAAAGAGAGGGAAGAGTAGAACTTTGCTTTTTTAGTCATCACCACTTCTATTACCAAAATAAACTTACAGATTCTGTTTACCTTATTTATGTACCATTGTTTCTCGCTGACCTAACTGCAGTCTTATTATTATGAAGTAAAATTGACCTTTATCTTCTGCAGTTTCTTTGTCTGCATATGGTATAGTTGTATTTATAGCTATGTGAAAGGGCTGAAGATACTATCTGGACTGAAAAAAGGGTTACAAACTACTTACATAGCACCAAATTAATAATAGGAGTTATTTCCAGCTAGTTGAATTTTGGATGATTGTGATTTCTTTACATTTTTTAGTATTTTTCCACATTTTCTATAATCATGTATTTTGCAAATAGAAACAAAAATAACAGTTTTAAATACTTTTCTTTTTTAATTTTTTATTTTTTAAAATTTACATCCAAATTAGTTAGCATATAGTGCAACAATGATATCAGGAGTAGATTCCTTAGTGCCCCTTACCCATTTAGCCCATCCCCCCTCCCACTACCCCTCCAGCAACCCTCAGTTCTCCATATTCATGAGTCTCTTCTGTTTTGTCCCTCTCCCTGTTTTTAGATTATTTTTGTGTCCCTTCCCTTATGTTCATCTGTTTTGTCTCTTAAAGTCCTCACATGAGTGAAGTCATATGATATTTATCTTTCTCTGACTAATTTCACTTAGCATAATACCCTCCAGTTCCATCCACGTAGTTGCAAATGGCAAGATTTCATTCTTTTTGATTGCCGAGTAATACTCCATTGTATATATACACCACGTCTTCTTTATCCATTCTTCCATCGATGGACATTTGGGCTTTTTCCATACTTTGGCTGTTGTTGATAGTGCTGCTATAAACATGGGGCTGCATGTGTCCCTTCAAAACAGCACACCTATATCCCGTGGATAAATGCCTAGTAGTGCAATTGCTGGGTCTAGGGTAGTTCTATTTTTAGTTTTTTGAGGAACCTCCATACTGTTTTCCAGAGTGGCTGCCCCAGCTTGCATTCCCATTTTTAAAAATTTTTTAATGTTTGTTTATTTTTGAGAGAGAGACAGAGACAGAGCGTGAGCAGGGGAGGGGCAGAGAGAGAGGGAGGCACGGAATCCGAAGCAGGCTCCGACTCCAATCATGACTGAGCCAAAGTCGGATGCTCAACCCACTGAGCCACCCAGGCGCCCTAAATAGTTTTCAAAGAATAGTTAATATTCAGGAAAATACAAGATTCAGTGAGCTCCCAATTTTTTAACTAAAATAAATTTAAAATATAAAAATAAATCTAGAGAATGTTAACAGCATTTATCTTTAGGTATTATATAGTATATATCATAGGTATGATAGGACATAGTTTATTTTTAACTTATTTCTATTTGTTTTACAACTTCTGCTCAGTTAGTATCTAATGCTTTTATAATGAAGTAAATATTAAAAATATTATATCCTTTTTAGAGGGTTAATGAATACCAACCATATCTAATCCTGAATCACATGTACCCATCATTTATATTAACCATATGTAAGTCAAGTTTTCACATATTCTGTTAATCTCTGATGGGTTATTTTTGTTGTTGTTTTTGTTGTTTAAAAAAAAAAGAAAAGAAAATGTATAGAGTATACTTCCTTCTTTGGTTCCTAATGGGAGACTTAAATACTTGACTATAAATTGTTAGAAGGTCCATGTTAACTTAACCTAGTGAATTATTAGCATTTGGAAGTATTTGCATCTATTAAAGGTTCACAGTACATAAAATTATTTTCTTGTAATAATGACTCTATATTCAATAAACTCAAACAGAAATCACTATGCAGAAGAAACAGCACCCCCTTGACTAGTCCTTCTATAAACTGTGTCTCTGTTCTCACTTTACTGTTAGGAAGAAGTAATCTGTTTTCATGTGATGTAACAGAATGTGAATCGTGCTCACTTCCTTCCCTCATCTGCCCCCTTTCCAGGTGGCCTCCGAGTGGAGTTACTGTTCACAGCCGTATAGTGTGACAAACAAACATTAAACCTGCTGCAGCTGGGATAGTTCTCTCACCAAAACTCAGGGAAAATGGGAGGGAGTTGCCCTTCACTGACTTAAGACATGGATCTGATAATTATGAATTCTTCTTTCAAATAGTGAGAGAAGAAATGTGTGTCATTGAACAGGTTGTTATTTGGTGGGCTGTTCACATTCATCAGTAAATAATGTGTAGTTTTGTTTTATGGCTATTAAATATGAGGTTCTGGAATGCCTTTGAGAGCACAGCAGCCATGATTGATTATACTTCCTGTATTTATTAGTCAAAATGCAGCAAAACCAATCTGTGGAAGCTTTGTTTTGCTTTTTTTAAATTAGTTTGTTTAATAATATATTCAAGTTATGACCTTTAATATAATTTCTTCCCTTTCTAGCTTGGTGCTAACAGTGGTTTGCACATAATCATCTTTGATGAAATTGACGCCATCTGCAAGCAGAGAGGGAGCATGGCTGGTAGCACAGGAGTTCATGACACTGTCGTCAACCAGTTGCTGTCCAAAATTGATGGGGTAGAGCAGCTGAACAACATCTTAGTCATTGGTATGTTTGCTTTAAAAAAACAAAAGTTCTATGATTTCAAAAACATGAGATAAATAGGTTCTGAATTAAGATCTGAGCAGGTTGTAATTACACTGTACTGCCCATGTTTCCAAATTAGAATCAAGTGATATTGAAGAATTTGACTGTTTTAATGTCTGGCCTTAATAGGACAAATAAAAGATGGGTTTTAGTGACTCATGGGTGTATGCTTACAGCTCAAAGATGAAAAAGACAGCAGAGTGTAATGCAGTGGTTTTCAAATTGCATCCTGTAGGCCTCCAGGGGCCCCAGAGGTGCCTCAGGGTCTGTGAGTGAGCTTCAGATCATGTATCCCAGTGGTAACTTCTTTTAATTGCTTCATGTACTCAGATTCTTCTTCTCCTCCTCCTCCTCCTCCTCCTCCTCCTCCTCCTCCTCCTCCTCCTCCTCCTTCTTCCTTCTTCCTTCTTCCTTCTTCCTTCTTCCTTCTTCTTTCTTGCTTCTTCTTCTTTTTTTGAAATGTTTTTATTTATTTTTGAGAGAGGGAGACAGGCCGAGCATGAGCTGGGGAGGGGTAGAGACAGAGGGAGGCACAGAATCCGAAGCAGGCTCCAGGCCCCGAGCTGTCAGCACAGAGCCCAAACGTGGGGCTCGAACTCACGAACCACGAGATCACGACCTGAGCTGAAGTCAGACGCTTAGCCACCTGAGCCACCCAGATGCCCCTGTACTGAGATTCTTCTTAAGATGACTTTAGAAACAAAACAAAACAAAACAAAACTTCTGCTGCTTAGGAAGGTTGAAAACCATTGGCCTACGGAAAAGGAGAGGGACGTTGAGGTTGGACAGATTACATTCACATACATTGCCCCTCTCTCACTTTGATAGGCTACTTATCCTCTCTGAACCTTACATTCTCTTTTTAAATATTTGAAGTTTTCATTACATTTATATTTCATTGGCAGTGTAGTGAAATACTAAAGCAGAGTCTTCAGGTTATTTTCATTAGAACAGATCAAGAACAAATCATATTTTTATTTGAGAATAATTGACTTTCTATTTGATGTTTATAAAATGTCTTAGCTTGTTTGAGAAATCATTATTCTCAATTACTGAAGGGACATTTTATCTTATTTTTCAACTTTGTTGTTTTGTTTTAAAATTTGTGCTCAGGAATGACTAACAGACCAGATCTGATAGATGAGGCTCTCCTTCGACCTGGAAGACTGGAAGTTAAAATGGAGATAGGTAAGCAGGTCTGTCACCGATTGGGAGAAGGGTGTATGTTTAGAGTTCATTAGTAAGAGCAAAGTCATGTAACTTAACACTAGATAGAAAAGTTGTATGTCGTGAGGAGCACAGGTTTACCTGCTTAAGTACCTATCAGAAAAGCATTAGGATTATAATAATTTCTATTTATTTTCAATTTTATCAGGCTTACCAGATGAGAAGGGTCGACTACAGATCCTTCACATCCACACAGCAAGGATGAGAGGGCATCAGTTACTCTCTGCTGATGTAGACATTAAAGAACTGGCTGTAGAGACCAAGAATTTCAGCGGTGCTGAACTGGAGGGTCTGGTGCGGGCGGCACAGTCCACTGCTATGAACCGACACATAAAGGTCAGTAAAATCAGGGTGCTTGGGGGGCTCAGTCGGTGGGGCACCCGACTCTTGATTTTGACTCAGGTCATGATCTCACGGGCTCATGGGATCAAGCCCTGCGTCGGGCTCTGCGCTGGCAGCATGGAGCCTGCTTGGGATTCTGACTCTCCTTCTCTCTCTGCCCCTCTCCCACTCACATGCACTCTCTCTTTCTCCAAATAAATAAACATTAAAAAAAAAAAAAAAAAGGTCAGTAAGATCACTAACAAATTAGGAGCCTGCAGCTCTATAAATACTGTGTCAATATTCTTTCCTTTCACATGTGCCAAGGGCTATGGTAATGCTGACTTTTGATAGAGAAGAGATATGGTAAAAATAGGAATAGTCGGTTGCCAGATCTTCAGAGTAGCAGGAAGAAATGTAATGGCGGCATCTGCCCCATGGTGACCACTGACACATTTGCCTTCGATTGACGCCATCTGATAATGACATGTGAAGATGAAGATTTCGAAGGATTTTATTTTTAATGTTTGTGCTATGTCGTAACGTGTCATAGGAAATTGTGTTCTCTACAATGCTAGAATTATGGGGGCTGCTTCATTCAGCACATACACCGAATACCTGCTATTTGCTGACTATTAAGCTGGTGACACATCATCATATGTTTGGCCATGTCTCTCATGGAGCCACGAGCTCCATGACCTCGCCTCTCAAGGAATTTAGAGTCAAGCAGATGGACCTGTTTGCAAATTAGTATAATAATGTTATTGATATTATGATAGAAATACATACGAGGATACTTTTATGTTGATAAAATGCTTTCGAATCTTTATCATTCCTTCTCCTCTTTAGATGGATGGATGACTCCCAGATTGCCGTCTCATCTCTTGAAAGTTTCTTTCTCCCACTTTCAGATTTATACTAAATATCTCTACCTGGGTGTTTTATCAGGTCTCAGATTTAATATTCCAAAACCAAATTCACTGTCTTTTTTTTTTTTTTTTAAGCTACTTTCCTTCTTGTTCATATTTTCCTGTTTATCCCAAGTTCCCAGGCTTTAAACTTCAGGATTCTCTTTAATTCCTGTCACTCCAGCGTGTCCTACATCAAGTCGTTTGGCAAATGTCGCTTCTGTCTTGGCAGGTGTCTTTCAGTTTCTACCCACCTTCTGTTGGATTAGTCTTCCTGTTTCATACTGTTGTGCCCTACAGAAGCTTTCAGCACAAAGTACAGACTTCTTAGCCAGATCTTTAAAGTCCTCTAGATCTGACCCCGAACTAACCTTTCCAAATGTGTTCCCAGTTCTTCTCCATACTTCAGTCAAACTGAAATACTACTCACTGGTCATCAGACATTAATTTATTTTTTCACTTTTTTGCTTTTGCAGAAGTCTTTACGGTCTGCGTTTACTTACCTTTTTAATACCTAGTTCACATGCCACCACTTTCTTCAAACCTTTTCTGATTGTTCTCCTTCAAGAAGTATGTACTGTCTTCCTTCTTGAGGTAGTAATGTATCGCTTTGTGGTACCTTCAGTTGACTTTGGTTCACCGTAGATTAATTCGGCACCTACCCTCTGCCAGACGCTGTGCTAGCAGTTAATGCTACACCTGAAAGAAGTAAACCAACCGCCTGCCCCTGAGCAGCTCACAGTTTAATCTCCCCATTCAGGAACAGAAAGTACAGGAGAGTTAAGGAAGTGAAAGCGTGTCAGAGCTGGTCAACTTGTGGGGTGAGAGGATGCTTCACAGAGGAATTTCTGGGCGGATGTGTTTCTTGGTGGTATAGGACATTTTAGGTAGAGGGCAAAGGAACAGAGACACAAAATAGCATGGTGTCTTAGGGTAATTCAGTATCGCTTCAGCATAAAAGGTAGCGGAGGGGAGGTAGAGAGAGACGTTGTGAGGAACAAGTCAGGAGACTAAAGCAGGGAGTGGAGCACAAAGAGCCTTTTATACTGTGCTAAGAAGTATGGACTTTTTTCCTGTGAGTAGTGCTAAGCCATTGAAGAGTTTTAAGAATAGCAGTGACATAGTGCTAAAACAGAAGCTCACTCTGACAGCTGTGTCGAGTGGAGTATTGAGGAGAGTGGAGTTGGCAACATCCTATCACTCGTTCTAACCTGAGGATTAGCAAACTATGGCCCGTGGGCCATATCCAGTTAACCACCCATTTTTATATATAATGTCTTCTGGGAACACACCCATTTATTTATGTGTTATGTATGGCTGCCTTCATGCTACAATGGTAGAGTTGAGTATTTGCAATAAGGACTGCATTGCCCACAAAGCCTAAAATAGTTACTGTCTCATTTTCTACGGAAAAAGTTTGTCAACCCCTGTTCTAGACTTTAAGTCCATATCTTATTCATGTCTGAATCTCCCCCAGTGCCCTAAATAGGTCTAAATACTGAGAACAGAGCAGGTGTTTGGTAAATATTTCTAGTAAACTCACGTATGTATTCTGAATTAAGCTCTACCTATAAGTCGTAATTTCCCTACATAATAGAAGTGACTTTGTTCTAGCTCAGGGATGCCAAAGGTCAGGATAGTGTAGAAATATAGTACTGGGTCCTTCATAGAATGGATCCATCCATCCATCCATCCATCATTCCTTCATCCTTCCTCCTTGCTTTAAGAAATGTCTTAGAAGGGATGGGGACTTCAAGAAAAATTGTGTGAATGCTATGAAAATTGTTCCCCACCATACTGATCTCTCAGAACACATCAGTGCATCTTGGTTTAATCTACAGTGGCTCGTGTATTATCAGAGTTTTCGTATATGCACTGGCCACCAGATTATTTTCTTAGTCACTTGTAATTTTTACCACAATAGTCCTAATCCAAAATGTCATTCTAAGCCATTGTCTCACAAAGAAACACACATTCTTCAAGCATGTGTTGGGTTTATCTACACACGAGGCAATGAGGAATGTTGGAAAGATCACAGATTTTGTAGTCAGTAGGTGTGGCTCTGCATTATAATTCTTATACTTTATTTCTGTCAAGGGGAAATAACTACTTACCTCATCAGGTAAGTACCTCATCAGTGAAAATTAAATCAGATACTGTATATGGAAATGCCTTACAGACTAGATAAATGTTAATTATTTCCAATTTCGTTGTTATTGGCTGGTTTGAGAGCATACCATAAATATCCTTTCCAGTGTCTGAGTTTCTGAGTTTGTTGACTGTTTGCAGTTACAGTTTTTTTCACTGTAAGTGTTAGTTACCACTGTACAGAGTATGTTATCCTTCAGATTTGCAAGTAAGAAGTAGTGCAAATAGTTGATTTTCTTTCCTTCACTTTTCCCATGTTTTTGCTTTCAAACTTAAGGTAATGCATATTGACTTGTGATCAGTATCTTTTGTATCAAACAGCTTTTAATTTTTTACAGTGTTTATGAAATATCTAATACAAGGGACTTCAGGGAAGGGACTTATAGGCCACTAACCCTTAGTCCCCAGAAAGAAATAACGTGAACATCTATTATTGCCTTTTCTGCATTTAAAAAAATCTGTCATCAAAACACTGTTTTCACAACAAGACTCCTCAGCTGAACGAAAGGCGTCCAGTTGTAGTATTTCCATTGCTGTAGATGTTTATAGCTTTGCTAGTAATGATTGAGGAATAAGTGTTTAATTTGAAGCTTTTGATCTAAAGTTGAGACAGAACTTTAAAACATCCATAGCATTCAACTGTTCGTTCTAATGTCCTGTTTCTGCATTATAAAAAGCCAGTATTGGTTTTATTTTGTTTCCTTTTCAAAAGATTTAGGCTTAAATAAACTCAGGTGGACTCAACTAAATGAGTCTTCCCTGTTAGACTGTTTTCTTCAAGTTTTCTGAATCAAGTGGAAAATCCAGTCATAAACACCTGATGTGCATGTCATTTGTACTTGAACCCATGTTTGTGGTCAACTGAAATTCGTATGACATTTGGTTGTTTTTCTCTTGAAAGGAATTTCTGCTTCAGGTAGAAAAGACTCATAACCCAAATTTCTTCTGCTCTAATCGGTTGTAAGGAAGTAAATTGAGGACATGCACGCACACAAAACACACAGACACTTTCCACCTGAATCAAAGCTCTGATTTATGCTTACACAATTTCAATAACATTATTTCTTATTTTCTGTAGAATTTTGATTGATTAAGGTCATTCTGCCCTTAATTTGAGAGGAATGATAAGAACTTTGAAAGGTCAGATTTAAAAGGTTATGAAATTTAAGGGTGACCACTTGATAATTTGCTTGTGTTGAAATACAAGCTTATTAGTTTCTGCAGGTATAAGTTGAAAGATGTTGCCTCTTCTATATTGATTAGCTGTTATAAATAAAATGTAGAAAAAAATCACAGTAATTCAGACAAATGAGAAAAGGTTTTCTGAATGAGGAAACATTCAGAATTGTAGAATATTTTACTTTATTTTATTTTATTTTTTTAATTTACATCCCAGTTAGTTAGCTTATAGTGCACCAATGATTTCAGGAGCAGATTCCTTAATGCCCCTTAACCCATTTAGCCCATCCCCCCTCCCACAACCCCCTCCAGTAACCCTCAGTTTGTTCTCCATATTTAAGAGTCTCTTATGTTTTGTCCCCCTCCCTGTTTTTATATTATTTTTGCTTCCCTTCCCTTATGTTCATCTCAGAATTGTAGAATATTTTAAAATTAGATTTTACCAATTTTGACAAAATAGTAAAAGTTAGCTAAGAGAAGTCCTTAGGAAACTTATTTTAATGAAGAGGTAGGAATAATTTAGAATATTGATTGTTTACAATTAGGTAACTTCTAAAATTCCTGTAGCGCCTAACAAAAATTTGTTCTAAAATAACTCCCCTAGCCATCTAATTTACTTTTTTTTTTTTTTTTTTTTAAAGAGTAGTTATATTTTTCAACGTTTATTTATTTTTGGGACAGAGAGAGACAGAGCATGAACGGGGGAAGGGGCAGAGAGAGAAGGAGAGGGAGACACAGAATCGGAAACAGGCTCCAGGCTCTGAGCCATCAGCCCAGAGCCTGACGCGGGGCTCAAACTCACGGACCGTGAGATCGTGACCTGGCTGAAGTCGGACGCTTAACCGACTGCGCCACCCAGGCGCCCCTAATTTACTTTTAATTCATTGAGTGAGCCCTTTCTTAATGGCAAAAAGACAAGTTTCACACAGTTTCAGTCCTGAAATCTGTCATACTTTTTGGCAAATGTGGAAAGGTAAGATTTTCCCTTCATATTGTTATATATTTCTATCATTTGAATTTAGTTTCACTAGCAGAGGAAATCAGCACATAAAACATCATAATAAAAGTTCAGGGCTATATAGAGCGGGGACATTTGGAACGAGGCTGGTGGCTTCACTGGGGTTTTAATGTGATTCTGTCAGAGCTCCTTCACTTCCACCTGAGAGTTTACACCTTGTCAAATCCTTTAAGATGTGTCAAAAAGTTTTAATCAGAGTTTAAAATCTTTATGTAAGATTACCTGGGAAGGAAACCTTATATCCCTTAGTTAAATTATCCTACCCTTAATGTAAGAAAACGTACAGGCTTGTGTAGGATAAAATGAGATAATGGGTATTATGAAATGAGAAAATATATGCAAACATACTTTATAACCTATAAAGCACTATAGAGATGTCTATATTGTGAACTGAGCATTATAATTTTTTTCATAGAGGTGCTGTTTCCTGTAACACCATTTCCTTTCTTTAACTTAGAAATGTGAAGTAACTTAGAAATGGCACCTGGGTGGCTCAGTTGATTAAGCATCTTACTTCAGCTCAGGCCATGATCTCACGGTTCATAGGTTCAAGCCCTGCATCAAGCTCCTTGCTGACAGTGTGGAGCCTGCTTGGGATTCTCTCTCTCTCTCCCTCTCTCTACCCCTCCCCTACTCATGCTTTCTTTCTCTCTCCCTCTCTCTACCCCTCCCCTATTCATGCTTTCTCTCCCTCTCTCTCAAAATACATACATACATACATACGTACATACATACATACATACATAAATGTATGAATAAATATTTTGTAGGAGATTCCAGATGCCAGATTATATAGGGAAAAGTGAGAAAGGCTGTCTCCAATACCCCTTGTCTTTCCCTCTCCAGAGGTAGCCAACATTTGGGATGTATCTTTATAATCTTTTCTCTACATTTACAGTCATACAGATGTGTGCTTTTTAAAAAAGATTTTAATGGAATTATTCTGCAGTTTATATTTTTCACTTGGCAATATATATTGGGTAACTTTCCATCAGTATGCACAAGTCTTCATTATTTTGGACAAATGCACAGTATTCTACAATATTACAACAATCTAAAATGTAAGATCCATGAGGGCAGGAACCCTGTTTTGAATTGTTATGTCTCTAGTGTCCAGAACAGTGCATAATAACTATTGTGAAAATGCTTGCCTATGCCTCCCTAAGTATATGTGAGAATCATTCTTTAGGGGAGACAGCTGGATATGTGTTCTCTTCTTGTTTCTAGTGTTGCTAGTGAGAGATATGCCAGTTTTACTCTGGTTTCTTTGCAGGTAACCTGTTTTTGTCACCAAAAAGTTGTCTAGGACTTCTCTTCACCTTTGGTGTTCTGATAGTTTATAGCAGTGTGTCTAGACAGATGTGGGTTTTTTTCATTTATCTAATGAGCACTCATTGAATCTTTTAAACTGCAAAGACACTGCTTCGGTTGCAGAGAACATTTTTTCTTCTGTCTCTTATTGTTCGTTTCTCTATCATCCTTTCTCTTCTCTCCTTCTGAGACTCCTCTCTGTTAAATTTTTGGATATGTCTTCTATGCTTTTTAACCTTTCTCTTTCACTTTCTGTCATTTCATGGGATTTGGGGCAGGAAGGGAGATAAATAAATGTATTCTGTTTTGCTGTCTTGATCCGGTTTCTGACATAGTTCCTTTTATCCCCTTAGTCTGACTTTTTACAAGATGTTTGTCATTTCATTTGTCTCAACAATCTGTTCCTAAAGGAACACGACTCGTGTTTTATAATAATCAATGGAAGGTTAATATTGCTTAATTTACTTTTGTTTTATAGTCAGATGTTTTTGAAGATACCTTTTTTAAAAAACACAGTGCCATTTACAAATTAGACTCACTTGCCTCGTGCTCTTGGGAGTGAGCCCAGTCGCGTTAAAAAATGTGCTAGTGTCTCAATCACTCATCAGGTCCAGGCAGCTCCAAGTGCTGATAAAGGCCTTGATGCTTCTCCAGATGTCTGTTCTAAGTGCTAGCTCCAGGTGCAGTAAGCAGAATATTTGGAGCTGGCACAAAGTATGAGCACAAAGCAAAATTGTAGGACCTTGGTCTTCTAGAATAATGGTTCACAAACCTAGCTGAGCATTAGAATCACCCATGGCACTTTTTAAAACTATAAATGCGTGGACCCTCTGTTGAACCTGTCAGATCAAAATCCTGAAGGGAGTGGGGCTGGGCTTCTGTGTATCTTTAAAGGCTCTAGAGGTTATTCCGTATGTAGCCAAGGATGAGAACCGCTGTTCTTAGAGACCCTTTGCATGTATTTTCTCCTCCTTGTGCCTTATTTTGAAGGAAAAAAAAACCCAAAACTCTCCAGCGTTCTTTGGTCCAAATGTGTCCTAATGTACGTAACCGGTACCCTCTGGTAGACACTTAATTTGCTTCTAATCTTCTGCTATTACAAATTACTCTAACAGATATCCTGATACATGTAACTTTGCATACATATGTGGATATACTCCTGGGATAAATCCCTAGAAGGGGAATTGTTCAGGCAAAAGTTATGTATGTTTGTGAATTTGAGAGAGATGTCTTTTGTCTGTGAAAATATGCTTTTTAAAAAAGTCCCCAGGTATTACATTCTTAGACCAAAAATAGTCTTAAATCTTAGAAGGCCTTACATTTTTGTTTTCATTCCTGATTAGGCCAGCACTAAAGTAGAGGTGGACATGGAGAAAGCAGAGAGCCTACAGGTGACAAGAGGAGACTTTCTTGCTTCTTTGGAGAATGATATCAAACCAGTGAGTATGGATATTGAGTGATGGATAAACTAAAAACAAACAAACCCACAATCGCCATTTTACCCAATATTCTGTGAGGTTATATGGTATGTACTTTTAAAAATCAGGAAATCTCAGGATTGGAAGTGTCCAGTAGGAGAAATATTTGCACATTAATGCTGATGACTGGTAATTAGTACTTAAATTGAAATTATTCCTCATGATAGGGAGATCACCATCTCATAACACTTGGTACTCTCGGACTTCATTTTTGCCATTCAGTCGAATGTAAAATGAGCTCTCATTTTGGCCTTGATTTGCAGTTCACTGATCACCTATGAATTTAAGTATCTCTGCGTATGTTTATTGGCTATATCAGTGTCTTCTGTGAAATGCTATTCATGTCTTTTGCCTGTTTTTCTGTTGTATTATTTATTCTTTATTTGGTCTGTTCAAGTTCTTTATATATTCTTAATAGTTATGTGTTGCAAGTATCTCCTTTGAAGACTAAAATCAATTTGTTTTAGCCCTTTTTTATGACTGTTGTGACTTTTAAATATAAAATAATTACTTTAACTTACTGAGCATTGGAAATGATTTCATCTTTTGCTGTTATCATTCGTAATAGTTACCAAAAATATTAGAGCCCAGCCTAACTGATCTATTCCAAGATTTTTTTAATGACAAATAATTTGGCTACCAGGAAGGAGAAGCTGAGATAACTTGCTTAGTTAAGTAATTAATAACTTCCTTTTATTTGTTCCAGGGGTCCAGGGGATAAAACAGAAAATATAATGACAGAATGAGTAAGGAAGACTCATATATATGGTTAGCCTGGAGGGTCACTCTTTCCAGGTTCAGGTATCTTAAAGCTGCTGCTATGAAGCTTACAGCATATACTTGGAATAATTAAAGACAAAAAGCCAGCCAATCTGTATATTTCCTTCAATAGCCATTCAACAAGTGCTTACTAGACTCCTCCTTTATAACTTCTTACAGGGCCATCAAGTTTCTCATATCCAAAACAGGGAATGATAACTTTCTTCTGTGCACAGGAATCAAAGGACTAGTGCATTCAAGGACAAAAGCGTGGTCTGCAAAATGATTTGATGGCAAAGTAACAGAGTAATGAGACCACTGTATGTTGTTGAGACAGTATTACAGAGGATGACTTTCTGTGAGGTGCAAGTTCTAAAGAGCTGTTAAAATCATTCCATATGTTGGATAATGAAAAATTGACTTTTTGAGGGATGTGGTAAATTTTTAAAATTTGAAGTTCTCAAGATATGTGACCTTTAGATTACGTTGAGTTATGTTTTCCTACTCATTTCTTCACTTGTTAACCTTTTAAAAACACAATTCCATTAAGTCGCTAAGTACTAAAGTTACTGATTACCCTTGGCAGCTGGTTTGGTGGGAGTTACAATTTAAAGCTAGAAGTTGCAAATGAAGAGGGATGTGATTTAAGCTCTAATATGTAGCAAGCACACATAAAATTATTATATATAGTGATTGCTTTTATTTCCTTTTTCTGATACTTTAGTCTTTCCTTGTAGTTGCTCATTTCTACCTCATTCTAAATCTTACATTTACACACATAAACTTACCTTGGTGCCATTTAACTTATGCCCCCACCACCAAGCTGATGTGGACAAGATCTCCTCAATGCCATTTCATTTCCCATTTTAATCCATGACACCGACAGTCAATGTCAGGATAGTGTCTTTGTCTGCTGAGCCAACTGTTTCTAAGTTGTAAGTCCATAATCTCTTTCTCCCTTTGTTCTTAACAGAAGGACACAACCAGTGTACTCCTCATAGAAACAAGCACATTGGAACCTACCCTTTCTCAGGGGTTACAAGGGCTTGGGCTCTTGTAGAATCTGACCCTAGAATCTTTGTTTTATTCTGTTAAGTCACCCAAAACAGCTTCCTCCCCACCACCGTTGGGTAAAAGTTTAAATGAGAAATTATAAGATAATGGTTTTTTGTTTGTTTTTATTTGCTTTTCAGGCTTTTTACGTTAATGTGGGATATTGCTCAATACTTTTAATATGTAGGAATTATTACTCATCTTTTATATTTTTGGGAATTTTAGTTTTTACACTGACACTCAAAATGCTTTAAATTATAATTTTCCTCCATAGGCATTTGGCACAAACCAAGAGGATTATGCAAGTTACATTATGAATGGTATTATCAAATGGGGCGATCCAGTTACTCGAGTTCTAGAAGATGGGGAGCTGCTGGTTCAGCAGACTAAAAATAGTGATCGTACACCCCTGGTTAGCGTCCTTTTGGAAGGTGAGAAAGAATGAAGAGATGGCATTAAAAGTTTAAAAAAAAAAAAGCACTTTTACAAAGTTATTTATTTAGCACATTCCAGAAAAATGAATTTTTTTCAGTTTAAAACCTATTCATGATCTAAAAATAGCAATCCAGTTTATGTACCAATATTGTACACAAATTAAAGTTGGGTGGGGGGCATGTTACTGACGAATGATAGTAACTAGTTTTCTTGTAGAATTGCATTGAAACTTCTGTTACTTAATAGACTGTGTGATACCACATAGTAATCAACTTGATTAAATAAATATTCACTAAATATTATGTAGTAGGCTGTATGATACCACATAATACTTAATTCAATTAAATAAGTATTCATTGAGCAAAATGTTTTAGGTATTGAACCAGTTGCTGGGGATATAAAGACATTCACAGAGTTCAGTCTGGTCATTAAAAAAAACATGTAAACAAATTCTTTTTTTTTTTTTAATTTTTTTTATTTTAATGTTTGTTTATTTTTGAGATGAGAGGGGGACAGAGCACAAGCCAGGGAAGGGCAGAGAGAGAAGGAGACACAGAATCTGAAGCAGACTCCAGGCTCTGAGCTGTCAGCACAGAGCCCCATGTGGGGCTCGAACTCATGAACTGTGAGATCATGACCTGAGCCGAAGTCAGACCCTTAACCCACGAAGCCACCCAGGCACCCCCATGTAAACAAATTCTTAACTATAGTGTATATGTGAAGGTGTGTGTGAATGCAAGTCATTTTGCACAGGATGATCAAAGAAAGCTAAAGGTGGTGTTTAATTTAGACTTGGAAGGATTAGTTAGGAGTTTGCCAAGTAGACAAAAAGCTAAGGACATTCTGTTCACCAGTTAACTTGTTTACAGTTATGATTAGTACAACAACAGAAAAGTTTGGTGAGTCCACATGACAGAGGAATCTAACTCCTTTCAAAGGTCTGGGAGTGAAAGCTCCCTGAAACACATTAAGCCA
Source organism: Panthera leo (assembly GCF_018350215.1). Taxonomy (NCBI): domain Eukaryota; kingdom Metazoa; phylum Chordata; class Mammalia; order Carnivora; family Felidae; genus Panthera; species Panthera leo. Next base: position 43,620,839 of record NC_056692.1, on the reverse strand, counting down.
AGACCTGAAGGATGAGAAACTGGCTGAGCAAAGTAATTGGGGAAGATGTTCTAGGTGGAGGGACCAGCATGTGAAAAAGCCCTGGATGGGAAGGAGATGGAAACAGAAAAGGAAGGGCTCCTGGGTGGCTCAGTTGGTTGGGCGTCCACCTTCGGCTCAGGTCATGATTTTGTGGTTTGTAGGTTCGAGCTCCATGTCAGGCTCTGTGCTCCCTCTGTGCAGTTTCTGTGTCTCCCTGTCTCTCTGCCCCTCCCCCACTCATACTCTTTCTGTCTCTCAAAAATAGATATATAAAAAAAAAAAAAAGGAAGGAAGGAAGAAAGAGAAAAAAAGAAAGAAAGAGAGAGAAAAGGAGAGTGGCTAGGCATGAAACCAAAGAAGTAGACAGGAGCCAGTTCATGCACAGCCTTGTGGGCCATATTAAAGATTTAGTCTCTTTCTGAGGGGCAGTTTATAGGGTTTTCAGCAGTAAAGTGACATGATAAGGTTAGTATTTTCAAAATGTCATGACCGCTTTGTGACAGAGAATGGATTGGAGAGTCAAAAAAGATACAGGGGAAACCAATGGTTAGAAGCAGTCGCATTAATGCACCTTGATGAAAGTTGATTGTGGTTTGAAGTAACATCCTGGTAGTGGAGATGGAGATAAGCAGACCATTTTGAGAAATATTTAGGAGGTAGAAGGAAAGAGGATTTATAATAATCATTGTTATTACTCATAATTAAGCTAACATTCTTTGAATTGTTATTATTGGTTAGTCACTCTACTAACACTTGGCATACACTATCTTATTTAAACCCCACTTCAATCCTATGAAGGCAGATGCTTCTGTTATCCCTATCTTGTAGATGGGGAAGCTGAAGCTTAGAAATATTAAATAACTAGATTGAATATGGGGAGAGGTATCAAACATGATCACCAGGTTTCTAGTATACACAACCTGGTAAATGGTGCTGTGTACTAAGATTGGGAACACTAGTGGAGAAGCAGATTTTAAGAAGAAAGGTTTTGAGTTCAGTTTTGGACATGTTGAGATTGAGGTTCCTATAGAATAATTGAATTGGAAATGTTGAGCAGCCCATTGGATATGTGGGCTCAGAAGAGAGGTCTGGCTGACAATAACATTTATGAGTTGTCTGTGTATAGACTGTTGTTGAATCCATGGTGGTTGGGTGAGGTTACTTACAGAAAGGGAGTAGGTTGAGAAGAAAAGGGGTCTTGGAACTGATCTCTGAGGTTTGTCAACATTTAAGAAGCAAGTAAAGCAGGAAGAGTTGACAAAGACTGAGCAAGAGTAACCAGGGAGGTAAGAGGGGGAGAAGAGAAGGTGCTGTTACAGAAGCCAAGAAAAGTATTTTTAAAAAGAGAAGAGTTCTCCCATTGTATCAAATATTCCTAAGAGGCCAACAGATAAAGTGTCTGTTGGATTTGGTGACATAGAGGTCATTGATGACCCAGATAGGAGCCTGTTCCATGTAATGGGAATGGAAACCATAGCATTTGTTTGAGAATGGAGGGAAAATGAAAAGTGGCAGCCAGTGTAGGTAATTGTTTAGAGAAGTTTCATTTTGAAGGGAGAAGCAAGACTAATGTTGAGGGGTGTGAAGTCCAGAAAGTTTTTTTGCTTTATGCTAAAATGTGCTTAAATGCTATTGGAAAGACCAGGGAAGACGAAGAGATGGAACATATGGGGAAGAGGATACAGTCAGTAATGTCAGGTTCTTGAGAAGATGGGTGGAAAAGGGACACATCTTCCATTTCACAGAAGGGAAGGAGGAGAAGATGTCTGAATACAGTTAAGCTTATAGATTTGGCTGCCTTTATGAGAAGGCCTAAATCTTTAAAATTTTAGCTTTTAAAGTCGTATTTGCTTCTAATAAGGCAGTTTTCCCCTGCCCACAATATTATCTCCTAAGAAGGTCGTATTTGTTTATTAGACAAGTGATTTGGTAGAACTAATAACATAGGACAGATAATGTGTTTGAAGGTATTCTTCTTCTTCTTCTTTTTTTTTTTTAAGAAACAAAACCCTTGCATATTATATATTTAGCCAGAAGTTTGAAAGATTAAGACTATGAGAAAGAAAGAAGGAATGTATTTCATCATACCTTTGAGAAATGCTAATCATTTCATTAAGTTTAGTTGCTAATAAATAAGAGAAAACATGTCTGCTGTGAAATTGTGTCAGGAAATGTTAATGAGCAACTAGTTGAGACCTCAGTACATTGTGGATAAAAGTTTAAACTTGTTTTATTCCCCTTTGCTTGGTTTGGCTTTTTTCCCCTGACTTGCTCATATCTTTATGCAGGCCCTCCTCATAGTGGGAAGACTGCTTTAGCTGCAAAGATTGCAGAGGAATCCAACTTCCCCTTCATCAAGATCTGCTCTCCTGATAAGATGATTGGCTTTTCTGAGACAGCCAAGTGTCAGGCCATGAAGAAGGTATCAAGATTTTTGCTTTCATTTGAATCTCCTATCTCTTAGATACATGTGTGTACACATGTACATATCTGTCTATCTTTGTACCTGTATATATGTAAAAGCCATAGCAGCTATGTTCTTCTCAAGTGGAACTAAATTATCAGCAGAATTTGGGGGGAAACGGGACTATTTAGATAGATTTAACTTTGTAATGCATTTTTATTAGCATTCCTTTATCTTCTAAGTTATGTTTTGTTTAATACGTATTACTATTAATTTTCATCTCTTAAGTTTGTATCGACTTGATTGAAAGAAAGATCAGGTTAAAAGTATTTGAGTAGAGTGGAGCAAATTCATTTAGGATTTTTTTTTTTTTAATCAATGTACAAAATCAAACTTTTGGAGATCAGTTAGGTTGTGTGGTTTGGGAAAGAACAGAGGTAGATCATTGGAAAGCTATTCTCAAGTCCCCTACAAAAGGATGGTGATATAGTAGGTAATGATCACAATCTGCTTGGCGACTCGATGCAGTCCTCATCTTTCTTTTTCTTTCCAAGTGCCATTTGTCGCCTTCTTAATATGACTACTTTGAACCGTCAGTGAAAGGAAGAGCAACATAGAACAGAGTCCCAGAGCTGAAAGGACTCTAAGACCATCTCTTACATTTGAGCAAGTGCCGTGTAAGGCCTCTGGGATAGCAAGTGGCTGCTCTTTAAAAACACAAAAATCACTGATAAGACTTAATGGCTGTTACTTGGGAGCTAGTGTTCCCGTCGATATTCTGATTTGGTGTACTCCCCGACAGTGAAGAAGTTATTTTTTATATCTAGTCGAAGTATTTCTCCTACTTAAATCCTATTTTTCATGCTTGAACTTTTATAGATATGAACTGACTCTAAGTTAATGAAATGTGGGAAAATCAGAATCCGAGAAAAGAGCCTTGAGAATTGGAGTGCAGCCTGGTAAAGATAGCTCAGGAGTTCTTTTACCTTGTTCCTAGGCTCCCACTTTATAAAGATATAGGATATGACTTTAGGGGTTTCTTAAGGGAAGAGACAGAAGAGGAAAATATATTTTAAAATACATATAAATTGAGAAGTCAGCTTCTCGTTTGTGCAGGTGGCAGAAGATTGTTGGTATAAGGTGCTTGAAATGGGTGGAGGGGGCAGAGCTTGAACCAGGATTCTTCTCCTACACACTGTAACATCAAGATAAATATTCTAGGTTGTTTTTTTTTAATTTATTTTTTTTAATGAATTTATTTTCAAGTTAGTTCATACAGAGTAGTCTTGGCTTCAGGAGTAGAACCCGGTGATTCATCTCTTACATAGAACACCTAGTGCTCATCCTGAAAAGTGCCCTCCTTAATGCCCGTCACCCATTTAATCCACCCCAGATCAACATTCTTTATAAAGGTCTTTGAAATTGGGTGTGAAAGAGAACCCAAAAAGACACAAAAAGAACCTAAATGTCATAGTTTTTTCTGTGTCTGAGGTGACACCGGTAGTACCTGTCCTTCTGGGGAAAATCTAGACGGAATCACTAGAACCAGTAACTTCCCTAATGTAGGTAGGGGTTGCTTTTCTTTTTTAGTTTTTTCCTTCTCAGGGGAACCCTTAAACAACTTCCTCTGGTGAAACTTTAAATAATAGCCCTTGGACCCTGTGACCATTGAACGTACCACTTAATTGAGCGGCTAATTCTGTTTGTATTTGCCTAAGTCCTCTAATTCCTTATACTTGTTCAAAAATAGTAGTCTTCTGTACAGATGGTAAATGACTCCATTGCTTTTCACCAGCTGCCAGCTTCTACCTCAGATGTACTCTGAGATGTGGGTGGATGGTCCTAGTTTTTCTATAAAGTTTTAAAAAAGCACTTTAGGCTCCTACAGATCAAAGCTGCTTTGTAAGTGTGAGATATTATCATTTTTATTATTTTAATCTCTTGCAAATTGACTTGAGGGGGGAAGGTAATAGATGCTGGGCTTAGAGGCTTAAATGGTTAAATTAATGACTTAATAACTTATGATTTAATCTTTAAATTGTTAAAGCCTTTCAAGGTAGAGTTTTAGATGAGCAGAAGGCTAAGGAATATAAAAATAAGTGTCTATACAAGCTTATTCAAAATTGTTTCGATTCATGATTCACTGTCTGGATCATCCATGCACCCTTAAAGTTACAAAAATTATTTCCATGTCATCAGTATTAGAAATTCCTATTAGACTTTTCGGTTTTTCTTGACAAAAAAAAGGAAAAGAAAAAAAGTCATTCCCTGTAACTAAAGTACAGAACAAAGAATGAAGCCTAGGAGTCTTAGAAATATATCAGAAATATTGCAAAATCCTACCCTGCAAATAGTTTTCACATTGTTGCCTAATGATAGGTTGACAAATGCCTGAGGGCTCAAACCAGTCTAAAGGTGCTAAGTCTTCCAGGCTGCTTTTGAAAATGAAATATAAATGCCATTCCTTAGTGCTTCTGGTCTACCTCCCACTGCTGTAATCTTTCCTCCATTTTTAGTGTAAGGATGGGAAGAAGATGTTTTCTTTCTTTGTTTCTTTTTTTCCCCAGAGCACAAATAATCTATAATTTTTTATTGATTGTGGAGAGGACATTTCTTTCTTTTTGAGTTCTACCCCCCTCCCCAAAGATGTAGCTTTTCCTGATCACAAAAATAATTTTAAAAATACAGAAAAGAACACAGAAGAAAAGAAAAAGAATCCATGTTTATCTTTCAACTTTCTTGTATGCTTCGACACACATACACATGCATTGTGTATGGGGGATCACATTGGACGTACTGGGTTTTGGGGTTTTTTTTTAAGTTTATTTTATTATTTGAGAGAAAGAGAGCACAAGCAGGGGAGGGGCAGAGAGAGAATCTCAAGCAGGCTCCACGCCAATAGCACGGAGCCCAGGGTGGAGCTCAGTCCCATGAACCCTGAAGTCATGACCTGAGATGAAATCAAGAGTCAGACACTCAACTGACTGAGCCACCAGGTGCCCCTGGACGTACTGTTTGAAACCTGTTTTCTCGTCTAGGAGATGAAGATAATATTCAGAATTAAGTGAGATGGTAATCTTTGTAAAGTATGTGCAGTGCTTTGGGATAGAATATGTGCTCAGTAAAGTGTAGTGGTTATTTTTACTTATCATTATTGCTGTATATACATTTCTGGTTACTTCCTTGAATTCTCCGAATTGGGATGCTGAGGTAAAAACATTGATATTCTGAAGATTTCTGATGAATATTGGTATCAAAACTCTTATGTAAAAATACTGCTGATTTATAAAGTGTACTTCTTCAAAAAGTTATACCAGTTTACATTCGCAGCCCCATCATGTGAATGTCAGTTTCCTCGGACTCTCACCTACACTTGAGATTATTAAAATATTTTTCCTGGGGTGCCTGCCTAGCTCAGTTGGTGGAGCATGCAACTCTGGATCTCGGAGTTGTGAGTTCGAGCCCCATGTTGGATGTAGAGATTATTTAAAAATTAAATCTTTAAAAAAAAAATAAAACTTTTTTTTTTTTTTTTTTTTGCCAATTTGTGAGGTAAAAGATTGGTATTTAAAATTATTTCTTCAGGGGCACTTGGGTGGCTCAGTCGGTTAAGCATCCAATTCTTGATTTCAGCTCATGTCAATGTCTCAGTTCCTGAACTTGAGCCCCCACATCAGGCTCTGCCCTGACAACCTGGAGCCTCCTTGGGATACTTTCTCTCCCTGTCTCTAAGCCCTTCCCCCACCCATGCGTGCACATGTGTGTGTGCACGTGCATGCGCACACTCTCCTTCTCTCAAAAACAAACATTTAAAAAATTTCTTCAGCTACATTTTAATGAGTAAGTACTCAAGTTGAAAGATTTTTTAAAATGTTTTGTAACAGTAATAGTTGAATTTAAAAACTATAATTTCATATAATTTAACGTATTTTTGCTAAAGAAAGACGATCTGACTAGCTAATTCATAGAATATCGTTATGTACCATTTTATTGCTTAAACCAAGAGGTAAGAGTTTTTGTTAGTAGGGAGGCCATTCGGCCTGTTTTAATGAGTATCTTAGAGATTTAATTGTAATTAAGCTATTGCTTCTTGTTCACATATGGAGGGTGCTAAAATACATGATAGTTTATTCTCAGTTCATTAAAAATTTACCTTGTACTTCTCTTAATTTGCTTAATAAATCCTTTCTCTGTGGAGAGAAATCCTTTCTCAACACTGCCATTATCCCCACATTCAGGGGTGGGGTGGGCGGGGATACCACGTGTTCCATTAAGATATTTGAAGGATTTACAGACCTTCTTCTCCCTAGTTTATGTTTGCGTCCCAACTCCATTCTGTTTTTAAATTTCTGTTCCTTTATCCATTTTGCTTCTATATTTTTTTAAAAATCTATTTCGCTATTTCTATTAGTGCCATTAAATGAACAAAAGAACAAAACAGTAGAGTTTGATTTTAACTAATTACCTAATCTTGATGCTTTCCGAGTACACGATCAGTACAGAGATGAAATGGAACAATCTAGTGTGACTAAATTGTTTGAACAAAATTAAGTAGGAATATCAGTGATTTATAAAACTATACCCACTAATAACGTAATATGGTCTTGTTTTTAAAGGACTGAAAATTAATGGGAGAAATTTTCCTTTCCACTAGCTTTGCAAGAAGGAAATAATCTTCTCTGAATATCCTCCTGTAAATCCCACTGCAAATTGTAGTCTGTACAGAACAGAATCATGGTGCCTAATCCTCCTCTTTTCATGGTTTAGTCCATACAAAGAGCAGAGCTGGAAATTGGATCTTTTGACAGCAGTTACTAAGCAACAGAATTTGGATGTTTTTGGTTAACATCCTAATATATCAGGTAGCTGATTTGCCGAAGTTTGTGCACGTATTAAATGAGAGAAGTGGACACTCCGGAAGTGACTGCTGGTCCCTGCATGGCTGGGGGGCGGGCGCATGTCGTTGTTTTGTTTGATACACTCTGTCTTTGGGCGTTCGTATCTCTTTGGCACACAAAGGAGAATAGTGCAGATCTTTAGTGGAACTTTCAGACCTTGTGACTTTTTATATTATTAAGAATACCCCACTCTGTGGTTTGTGTTATGTGAAAAATGTAAGAATTTTTCCTGAAAAGCAGGGAGAACAAATGAGGGATTTTAAGGTCATTCCAGGAAGCTTTAGTGCTTTGCCAAAAGTTTAGGTCCACTTCCCGAGGCAGTTTCATTAGAAGACAGCTAATGTTTGCTTGGTCTCCTCCCAGGTTATTTTTAGAAACTAGAGATTATTACTGATAGCGCCGATTTGAATTTGCTCATTTACGTTTTTATATGCTACCAAATATGATTAGGGTATGCTTTCAACTAATTGCTGACAGATTTACTACATTAAGGATTTTCTAAGTCATCAGATTCCTACTGTCATCAGATTCCTCCTAACTAGGTGCTTCACGCCAACCACTTCAGAATTGAGATGAACTCTTTCAGCCCCAGAAGAACCAGAGAATTTGGCTTCACTTGCCTCGGAGCACTAATGAGGTTATAGAAAATGGAGGATAGAATCCACTTAGAACATGCTTTGCTGTGGTTTGTGATTCTGAAAGGCTGGGATTAACGTGGAGCTCATGCTGGCGTGTTCCCATGTGTATTCATGTAGACTCCAGAAGCTGCAGCTGCTGCCCCTCCCCTACACACAGGTGGCTCCCAGCTTGTCTGTAGATTCCAGGAGTGGGCTCTGTGCCTGGGGAACTTGCAGTGTCCTTGAGGACCATAATCAGACCTGCCCCAAGCCCTTTGTGGCAGGAGCCCCACGCCTCTTTTCCTCCGTGCTTGCGTAGTGCTTCCAGCATGTTCTTGCCTTCAGCCCAGGCTCCTCGTACTTTAGTTTGTCTCTTATGACCCGCTGCCTACCTGGCATACAAGAGACGTGGTACTCAAGAGTAGAAATAGACTGTGGGATTCTCTGTTTTCTAGAGAAACTGTCCATCTTCTAGAACAGACCTGTCATTATGTCTGTGTTGACCAATGCTATTCTTTATGCACTTTTTCTTCAGTCCTTCCAATTCTTTTTCTTTAGCCTTCTCTTTCAGGCTTCTTATCAGACTCTAACGCTATATACACTGATAATTTTACCTGCTGATATTTACTGATATTATATGCTGATAATTTTATACTGAGAAGTTTCCTGTAGGAAACTTCCTGATAAAACGAGGATGACCAGACATTCCAATTTGCTTTGAGCAATCCTGGTTTTTACCTGTTCTTCCAGCATGATTATGAACAGCTCCCTACTTTCAGGTGTCCTGGTTTGCATGATAACTACTTATCTGATCCCCAACTGAGAACCTCTCCACTAAGATGAAACTTGAGCATCGTACGTACTTTTGTCGTACTAAGTGAGAGGATCTGAATTTAAATTAATTTTTAAAGACACTTTGGGAGGGGCTCCTGGCTGGCTCGGTTGGTAGAGCATGCGTGCGACTCTTGATCTCAGGGTTGTAAGTTCAAGTCCCACGTTGGGTGTAGAGGTTACTTAAAAATAAAAATCTTGAAAACAAGCAAACAAGGAGTCTTTGAGAACGACCACTGGCCCAGCTTCAGCCCATCTGCCTGACTTTTGTTTGGCGTCATTTGTTGTGCAGCGGCACTGTGTATCTATCTGCCGTGTGCCCTTAGCAATGGTAAGTTTGGCACGTCAGTTGTAGTGCTCCAGCTGGGGCGGTTTGTACATTTTTCTTTTTTTTTCCTGCATCTTTCTTTCTGGTACCACTCTTCCTTTTTGGGTTTATCTACCTAAAGGTGTGGTAGAACTTCCCAACTCACCGTGTAAATATCTCACTTAGATTTTCATCTGGCAGCTAATTGTGTGTACTTGTCAGTCAAATCTGACCGTGAACATTGTGCTGGGGCCTGGGCCAGGGAGCCTAGACTGGAAGGGACTGAGGACACTAGGCCAGAAACAGGGATCTGGGGGAAGGGTGGTGACCTTCCATCACACTAGTAAAGAATTACGTGTGTAAGAAGTGAAAGGGGTGTGTGTATTTAAGTTAGAGCAGAGTTGCTACCCAAAGGAGTTTCAGTTGACCTGTCAACTGAAACTGGTCAAGTTACAACTGGAATCGCACAGCCTTTGTCATGGTTAGTAGGTTGTTAAGAGAGTTCGCTGTGAGTGCTCCTCTCCTCATGATAGTAATTAGTACATTAAGAGCTGTCTGTAAAAAAAAACAAAAAAAACCAACTACATTAAATGACTGCCGTAGGTACTTTTCTTCTAAAATCTTACAGGTAAATCATGCAGTCAACTCTGAAGGGATTTGTAATGCTTCATGAACACAGTATCTGAGGTAAATTGGTGAGACAGCGTACCAATTTATCATCAGTTTTGACCCCAGCAATGTCCCGAGTAAGATTTCTGTAGCAGTGTAAGCTCTCCACTGTTCTTGAGAAGGGAGACGGACTGATTCAGGAAAAAGCTAGTACTGCAAATAGCCAGTCCACCATGTCCCCGGGCCCTGTGGCTCTAACCCACAATATTGCAGCCTGACAGACAGAGTTCCATGATGGCATCAGAGCCTTTGTGGAATTCTGAACAGTGATTTGAAGAGCAAGCATTATTTTCAGGGACTCCTTGAAATCACTAAAGTTTGTAGGATACCACACTGGCTGCTATATTGGGTCCGGTCTTCAAAAAAATAGCAAAGAGCCACTAAGGAACCGCTTCTAAACTTTTCTACTATCTTGAATTCACCAACTCAAACCTAAAAGGGTCCATCATTATGTATCAGGAGGCTGAAATAAATGTCCTATTTTCCTTCCCTTTGAGGGGCGGTGCAAGGAGAGGTGAGGGGCTTCTCTTTCCCTGCTCTTTACATGTACTCATCATGATCCATCCCCAGACGAGCTTCTCCTCTGTTCTCTATTTTAGTGGCCGAACCAGAAAGTACCCTTGACTCTAGTTTCCTCCTCATTACCACACCCGTTCATCACCAAGTCTTTTCAGTTCTGCCTCCTAAACATCTCTAGAGTCCATCCACTTCTAGAACACGCCCCCACCTCCCGCTTCCAGACCACCATTATCTTTCACCTGGAATTCTACAGTATTAAACAATGATTACTCCCTTCTGATGCTTTCTCTACATCAGGCAGAAAAATGTTTCTTAATCATAAACCTGACATGTTAGTCCATTATTTAAAATCCTTTAGTGGCTTTTCATTTCCTTACAGTAAAACTTCAACTCATACGAGATGTAAGACACTTCGCGTCCAGGCTCTTTCGTCACCTCTTCTGCTTCAACTCTCCATTTCCCACACATACCACACCAACATGTCTTCATTTTAATTCTTACTGACTATATGTCAGTTCCTGCAGTGCTTCTGAATTTTCTCACTCTGAGCCTCCTAATATTCAGTATGCTCCTCTCGGAACAGTTTCTTCTCCGTTTTCCACGGGTTGTGTATCCTTCAGGTCTCAGCTTAAATGTCACTTCCTAAACTTAGGACACCATCGTTGATTCCATAATCCTCGGTGTCAGTTAGGATAGGCTAAGTTATGCTGCAATACTGAGCAACCCTCAAATCTCAGTGGCTTAACATAACACAGTTTAATTCTTATTCACACTGCATGTCCATCCTGGCTCAGAGGGGGAGCTCTGCTCATTGAAGTTTCTCAGAGACTCAAACTAACATGTAACAGAGGCTCCATCTCACATGTGATGGCATGATAGCCGAGGCCAGATAAAGGGAACGTGGTGAATCGTGCAGTAGCTCCTAAAGCTCCCTTCGGAAAGTGATCTATATTTCCAGTCACATTTCATTAACCGACACAAGCCCCGTAGCCATCCCTGACGTGAGAGGGGGTGGAGAACTACAGTCCGACCACATGCCAGCTCGTGTGTGGGTCTCCCCAGTGACTACCCCAGCTCTCTCGCTATACACCACCATCTCATCTTGTATTTCCTCCAGCATAGTAGCGTCATGCTTCATCACGGTTACGTGGACCTGCTCCCCCGCTCCAGTTTTTGCGGAGGTGGGATCGTATACGTCTTTTTCGCTACTCTCTCCGTTGCCTTCATTAATGCTTGACACATAATAGGAATTCAAAATTATTTGTTGAATGAATGAATAGACCAATGCTCTAAGATCTGGTCCTTGACCCATTGTTCTTTTACCTCTACCATTTCTCCTTGAAGATATCATCCCCTCTCGTGGTTTCAGCAATCACTGACTGCCCTGAAGGTGAGCTCCATACCCTGACTTCAGTCATACATCTCCAACTACTCGTTGATATTTCTGCTTGAATTTAAAATGCAGATTTACTCTTACAGAAAATATTTATTGATTACTTTCTGGTAAGGCATTATATTAAGTAATGTGAGGATACAGAGATAATTAAGACACCACTTGCCTTCAAAGGGCTTATAGTCTAGTATAATACAAGGAAGAATACAATGGACCCTTAATATGTGCACAATATACAAAATGCTGTACCAAAACGGAACAGAGACAAGTGATTTACGGCAAGATGGAATTAGAACTTGTGTCGTTTGAACCACCAAATCCACTGGGCAAGTATAAATACTATTCTGTGCCAGATCCTAAAGACAACACGAATAAAGTTTTTATCCACCTCACAATCCAGCGGGGAGGTACATAGCCGAGGAGGCAAGAGTAAATGGGATTTTAAAATGGGATTTAACACAGTGTGGGAGAGTGAGCAAGGGGTAAAGGGGACGGTGCAAAGGAAAGCAAGCAACAGAGGTGTTCCTTCACACACGCAAGCAGGAAACCTTTATTAAGCACCAGTGACGTGTCAGACATTGCAAACCTAATACTGAGGAAGACAGTTCCTACCTTAAAGAAGAGATAGCATGCTGGGAGGAACTTACTATCTAGATTGTCCACTTTGCCAGGGTTTTTGTTTTACATCTTCGAGGGTGACTTTTGAGCATAAAAATGACCGTGTAGAGCTAATTTGAGGCTTAAAGAATGAAAAGTCGGGGTGCCTGGGTGGCTTAGTCGACTGGTTGAGCGTCCAACTCTTGATTTTGGCTCAGGTCATGATCTCACAGTTTGTGAGTTCTAGCCCCGCATTGGGCTCTGCGCTGGCAGCACAGAGCCTGCTTGGGATATTCTCTCTCTCTCTCTCTCTCTCTCTCTCTCTTTGCCCCTCTCCTGCTCACACTCTCTATTAAACAAACAAAGCTAACTTTAAAAAAAAGAAAAGTCAGCATACTAAAATTTTGTAATTTAAAACCTAGTTTTTCAACACAAAACAAACTTTTTTTTAACGTTTATTTATTTTTGAGAGACAGAGAGAGAGCACAAGTAGGGGAGCGGCAGAGAGAGAGAGGGAGACACAGAATCTGAAGCAGGTTCCAGGCTCCGAGCTTTCAGTACAGAGTCCGACATGGGGCTTGAGCCCACGAACCATGAGATCATGACCTGAGTTGAAGTCAGACGCTTACCTGACTGAGCCACCAAGGCTTCCTGAAAACAAACTTTAAAAAAAGTTCAGTTACATCTCTTATTCTATTTGTAAGTCTAGTGAAATTTAGCAATTCCTTTAAAGGGGACTTTTACAACTTAACTAAATTTCTTTTAATATTTTAAATTGTATTTACCCATTTAAAGTATTTTGTTTTCTCTTTGAAGTACTTCAGTTGTTTGTCTAACAAAACATTGAGTTTCAAAGTAATTATATTTACTTAATGATAAGTTAAAATACAACTAATAATAAAAGTATGGTGAGCCTTAGATTATCTTTATTATATGAAAGGCTATTTAAGTTATCTCTTACCTTCCAATGTAAAAGTTTATAAAAATGAATTATCCAATTGTGTATTTTAAATGGAACTAGCAAGGCTAATCTGATCTTCATACGGTAAATGTTCTTAACTGTTACTTTAGAGACCAAGTATACACAAGTTGTCTTCAAATTTGATATGAAAAATATTAATATGGAAGGCTTTGATTTACTTTGTTTCTGTACCTAATACTTAGTTATCTATGGTTAAAAGATAACCACTAAGGAATATTCTACCCCAAGCAAGATGGGTGGAGGGGTGGCTACCATCTTGGTGCATTGAGGTTATTTACCAACCAGAAGGACCGGGCTGGGATGCAGGAATTACTTCTTACAGATGACATCTGTGAGATGCCCTGAACCCCAGTTACAGTCGCTAGAATAGGAACGCCCACATTTATGAAAAGCCAGGTCTCAAGGCCTTGGGCACTTACATTCAACTTACATGTAAATTAAATCTTCTGTCTGGCTTGAAATTGCTACATCCTTGTGAGGATATAACGATTTCCTTTACTGCTTGCTTTAATTTGCATTTCTTTCACTGCCTTAAGACAATGTACTGTTATCTTTTGTCTGGTTCTGAAGATACATCTATCTGATCCTTTATAACCAACTTTAACTCTTCTGTAAACATTTTAACCATCAGACCATGGTCTGATTTGAGTGAACAGGATTCTTTCAGTGTTATTCTTGCTTAGCCAGGGCCACAACTCTTATAGATAATAAAATGACACTTAGTTTTATTCTACGCATCCCTTGTGGCTCCGTCTAGCTCTTGAGTCACAACACTGAAGTCATGCTCCTGACATAGGAGAGACCGTTGTGATAATTTGATGAGATTTGCCAGTTGATTAATGACCAGCATTCCTCAGCATGCCTGTGTGTGACACATCCAGCTCGTGGGGCTGAAAATAGCGTCACCCTACTTCTTGCTCAGCTGTGATCCAGTTGTGTCATCTTGAGCAAGTCATTTAACTGCTTTGGGCCTCAATTTCCTCATTTTTAAATGGCAAGAACTCTTAGTTTTAAAATCCTATTGTCTGTTAAATTCTAATGTAGTAGAGTCTGAAATATTGGTGTTATACTGTGCTTTGTTTAGGCATTGCTCAAGAATTAAGTAAATTTTATCTTTGTGGATATTGTCATAATTATGGAGAGCAGCGAGATAATAAATGGTTTTGCTTTCTTCCAGATCTTTGATGATGCATACAAATCCCAGCTTAGTTGTGTGGTTGTAGATGACATTGAGAGACTGCTTGGTGAGTCACATAACTTTTGCCATTGTACTATCTTTGCCACATTACACTAATGTCTTGCAAATTACAAGAGAAAAATAATGGGTATCTGTAAACTATAGAGCAATAGAATTACTTTTCTTTGTCTTACAAAGAACTATGTTCTTATATGCGAAGTCAGTGATGGTTTTCATGTTAAATATGCCTTATGACCATAACTCCATTGTCAACTGCTTTCCCATAAGGGCCCATACCTCATATTATTTTGTTTCTTCCACAGAGTTCCCTGCCCATAATAAGCGGTTAGTAATTTCCATTGATGGATATATTTGCTGTTTGGTACCTCTGAGTTGCCCATCCGTACCCCAGAGTTTCCATTTAGGAACTTTGACAGAACTAAGTAAGGGAGGAGGGGCATATGAATGGGGTGAAATAACACTTGGGGATAAGCTCCGAGTGCCTTGTACCTCAGTGTCCGTTCTTATAAAACAGAGACAGTGTCTCCTTCCTCACTCATCCCATGGAGTAATCGTGAAGACAAAAATAGGATAAATATGTTGAAAACATTCTGAAAGTTAAAAGTGTTCTATAGTTCTATAGTAATTCTTAAGAATATTGAGTAAACATCTCCTTTGCTTAAATGCTCTCCTACAGGATACAGAAATGAATAAGACAGTCCCTGCACACAGTTCATAAGGTGTAGTAATCCCCCAGTAAATGCCAGAAAAGTGTTGTTTCTTACATTTTATTTCATTGCAAATATTAGATAAATCTGGAATAAGTGCATTATAATAGTCACTCAGGATGCTGTGATAACTGTACTGAAATGGAACCCACATGGTGACTTCATAAACTTCTTAAGGTACTACCCAACACCTGAGTAATCCCTTCTCAAGCCATCCAAAATAGTGTAGTAATGATTCCAGCAAAACTGTACTTACCAAATTTTCCTCATGATTTTAAGACTTGCTTTAGCCCTCTGTTATTTATTTTCTTGTTTCTTAAGGCAATGTTTGTTATAAAGCAAAGACATACCTTTATATATAAAGGTGTATCTGAGGTCTTCTTAATTTGGTAGTTTTATTTAGTGACCCTGGGGTTTTGGTCTGCTATTTTTGATACATTTCGGCCCAGTTTATAGGATTATTTCTTTAAAAGCTTTTAAGCACAAACTCATAGCTCTGTGTAAATTCCTTTATCTAAACACAATTGAGATGTGTGGTCATAGCAACACTACTGTGTCAGGAATGTGTGCCCTCTGAGTATATTTTCACTTGTATGAATAGTTATTATCTGTACTTGTTTGTTCATTTATTCGACAAGTAAGCTGAGCCCTTACTACGGGCTAAAATTAGTAGGGTCTCAAAAAATAAGATGCCGTCGCTATAAGATATATTGGGGAAAACGAATGCAAAGTAGAATGTGCCATATGTTCTGGATATTCAGAAAAGGGAAAGATCACTTTTGACTTCAGAGGGCTAATGCCTGAAGGTCGTTCTAAGCACAATACAGAGAAAGCTGAGGAGGTAGCATTCATGCTGAATCTTGAAAGATTAGTAGAAGTTTAACAGAAAGTTGTAGAAAGTTCTCTGTTCTTCCCCATCTGAGGACCAGTCTTAGTGGCTCTATCATCATTTCAGTCATTTTGAAGTATCTTACTTACGTTATTATTTGCCATCTCCCCCCCCCCCCCCCAGCCCCCCGCTACCCGTTTTCTGGTATGTTTTGTTGCTGCAGGCTTACTATACTACTGTGGTTTGTGGTAATTTTCTGGAAATGCTTAGTAAATATATCTGGGGTTTTTTCTTCTCCCTTAAAAAGAATGTCTCTGAATATTTTAAAAAAAAAAAAAAATGTCTACCTGAACTCAAAATGGATATTTAGAAGCTTTTTTAAAAAAATGTATGGGTGAGAGTTCTTACATAATGTTTTAAGCATTTAAGTTATTGGAGATATTTTTTTCTAATTATCATTAGTTGCCTGACAGTTACTTGGGGCTGTGTTTATTCTCAATGCAGAAAAATCTGAATGTTTGGAATATGTGCATATATGTATTGAATCCCTAAAACAGAGCAATATTTCTCTTCCAGATTATGTCCCCATTGGCCCTCGATTTTCTAATCTGGTATTACAGGCTCTTCTCGTGTTACTGAAAAAGGCACCTCCTCAGGTAAAAATAATATAAGGAACCTTTCACAGAGTTTTTCCAGTAGACTGCACATAATGGTGCGAATGAGCTGGCAAATAAGCAAGCGACCATAAACATATAAAATTCTGTTGTAGAGGGGCTTTTGCAAAATCCTCTGGTTTGGCCTTCGATTTGAAGGTAAATGATTTTCTTAACAGAGAAGTGTCCTTTTCTGAAGATCTCAAAATCCTAGTTTCGATTGGTGTTCTGTTCTTGTTGTTCTATAAATTCCCCCCCATATTACACATCCCTCCCTGCCTCCCTCTCCCTTGAAAGACTATGATATTCGTGTAGGAGGGATTAAATGCATGTTTCCGTTTGTTTCATTTATCATTTCCTAGGTTTTCCTAAGAATTTGTATTTGGGAAAATTCATTTCCCATAGGCAGATTTTTCTTCTTTTCTTTTTAAAAATTTTTACAGTTAAGCTTGAATTGTTTCTCTTGTGTCATGTGGCACTTTTGAGTAGGGAGTTTGTAGCCAGGATCTTTGTTCATGTGGTTGTATTTTTACTGATGCTGCTATTGGAGACTGGTGATTTTGATAACTTAACACATTTAAAACTAATCTACAAGGGTTGGTTAAATATGTTAATTATGTAGAGGCTTCCAGAGCATGTTTGGCTATGACACAAGACCCAAATTCTCTTGACTGATTTTATATACTGTGACCTTGAAGAAATGCCAGACAAAAGCAGATACAAAGGGGTTAAGCAGTAAGTTGAAAAACATCTTAATGTCTGTATGGGAATCTGGTATTTGAAGTTAGAGATTCTAACTAAGTTACATGGAAAATATTTAATGTTAAGTTGGTGAATCTACTTTTTAATTTAACAGTTAAAAGTGTGTATGTGTGTGTGTGTGTGTGTGTGTGTGTGTGTGTGTGTGTGTCAGAACTAAGTGATTGACTTGTCTTGATTTTCTAAGATTTTTTGTTTTTTTGTACTTCTAGAATAGTTAAAAGAAACAGAAGGTACAACAACCTTGAAAATTTACCACGTACATGGACTGTAAGGATTTTGTAATCATTTTTCCATAAACTATCATTCCCAGTAATTGAAGTTTTAGCTCATAGTAAAGGTAGAGAAGTGAGTATATTTTTCCCTTTTCTGATTCCTTCAATAAGTATGTAAATAGATACAGCTAAAATTGCTGACAAAGGATACATCCCCGAATCACCATGTATATCACCTACAAAAAGAATCCTTTCTTATGAAATAGCATTTAAAAATTGCTAGATTGGGAGACTCTCCAGGCATTTAAATGTGTATCTTATTCAGTTTTTAGGAGAAGGAAGAATAATTTTTTAATGGTATTTTTTAAACCGCTTGTCCTTTACACTGTTAAACACATTCATTTAAAAAGAGAGACCTACCTTAGTTGAGAATACAAATTATTATTTGTAATCCAAAATAGATCCCAGTAGAAATAAAATAGGACATATTAAAAAAAAAAGACAACACTTTAAAGACTTAGTAATAACTTTCCATTTTATAAAAATAATTGTAAAATTCTTGAGGAAAGGAACATTATCTAATGTTTTTAAATCTTAACATCTGGTACAGGTTTATACAGATGTACTTCATGAATAACTTATTCAACAAAAAACATAGATAACTTCTTTTCTTTTTAACTTTTTTTAAAGTTTATTTACTTTTTCTGAGAGAGAGAAAGAGAGCGAGGGAGGGACAGAGAGAGAGGGACAGAGAGAATCCCAAGCAGACTCCACACTGTCAGTGCAGAGTCCAATGCAGGATTTGAACTCGAGAACTGTGAGGTCATGACCTGAACCAAAAAAAAAAAAAGAGTCAGCTGCTCAACTGACTGAGCCACCCATGTGCCCCTAGATAACTTACTTCTAAAGGTATTTTTTGCGTGTCCCCTCATTTTGGTGGGCTTAAGTATTTTATTTTGTACAGTAATGTATATTTGTCGAGGTATGATTAAAGTGAAAACATTCAAAAATAAATAAATTTCAAATGACCAATAAGCACATGAAAAGATACTCAGCATCCTTAGCCATCAGGGAAATGAAAATCAGAGCCTTAGTGAGATACCACTTCATACCTACCAGGATGGCTACAGCCAGAAAGTCAGATAGTAACAAGTGTTGCTGTGCCTTTGGAGGAATTGGAACCCTTATACACTGCTGATAGGAGTATAAAAATTGTGCAGCCTTTGGGTCTAGTTCCTCAAAAGGTGAGAGATACCCTACGACGCAACAATTTAGGTATACACCCCAAAGAAATGAAAATATTATGTCCACATGAAAGCTTGTAGATACGCTCATAGCAACGTTATCCATAATAGCCAAAGAGCGGACACAACCTAGATGTTCACAGATAAAATGTGCTATATGGTATATGGATACAGTGGAATATCATTCAGCAATAAAAAGGAATGACGTCCTGACACGTGCTGTCACATGGATGAACCTCGAAAACATGCTAACCAAAAGAAGCCAGTCACAAAAGACCACATACTGTTTGACACCGTCTGTATGACATGTCCAGGATTGGCAAATCTGTAGAATCAGAAAACAGACTCATGGTTGCCTAGGACTGAGAGGGGTGGATAGGGAGAATGAGAGGTGACTGCTAACGGGTATGGGGTTTCTCGGGGTGTTTCACATGTTCTAAAATTGATCATGGTGATGGTTGCACATATCTGCAAAAAACCCTAAAAACCATCGAATTGTACACTTTACCTCAGCGACTTGTGTGTTATGTGACTTACATCTCAATAAAAGAGGCACTTAAAAAAAGCGGTTGCTGAAGCTACCTAATTGATGAAAGGAGGGTTATGGGGGAGCTAGAAGCAAGAAGTGAGCATCCAAAGTACATGGTCCGGCTTGGGGGAAGTCTTAGAAACAGGGATTGGATCATTCAAAAGGGATGTAGAACTAATTTATCTAAGGGCCGCAAAGGAAGGGTATAGGAATATGTAAGAAGTCAAAGATAGTTCTGGTCGCCTTAGTGATTGGAAATGGCAGGGATTCTCTTTTAAGGAATACCAGCCCGTCCTGAATCAGGATTGGGTGACTCTGACCCGGCCTGATAGATGGTGGCCTGCTGCTTACGTGAACCAGTGGCAGAAGAAGTTACTGTGTCCAGTATTTCTAGTTGGCATACATTTGACAAAATGAAAATATGCTGTCTCTGCACCACCTTGCTTTTTAAGTCAGTTTATATTCTCTCAGGAGAATTCAGGGAAAAATTTCAGGCTGTGGTCCGGTGTCGAGAAGATTCGTCTTTCTACAGTGGAAGCATTCACTCCACTGGACGGACCGTCAGCCATGTAGGGTTTTCAGGTGTTTTCAGTTAAATATTAAAAGCGCATGAATCTGAGGGTCGCAGAGCCACCTAGGGCGGTAGAAAACTCTTAGTTATTTGTATCACTGTCAAAACAGAAAAGTTGAAGGCATTTTTCTTTAAAAAGAGGAACTGTACATGTATACAATATAGTAATCATATCAGCCACAGAATTCTTAATATCGCATTTGTTGTGATTCCAGCTTTCACGTAGAAAAATTATGTGTGCATGTGTGCACATGCTCAAATAAAAGAATCCCTTCAGGGGCACTATGTTGTTATGTATCAAGATATTCTCTTTTCTCCTCCTCCCCTCCCCCCACACCCCTCCTCGTTGTAAATTGGCTTATTAAAACTGGTTCACAAGCCTTCTTTTTTCCCCTTTGTGATTGCTTTGGTCTTGGATTTTCAGTGTAGGACTAAAAATTCAAGTCAGATTTCAGTTACCAGGATAATTTTCTTTGAATTTTAAATTTTTCTAAGTAAATGCATAGATTTTTAATGAACCCGGTATTCAGTGGGTTTGCTTTAAATTTAGCTGGAGAGTTAATTTCATGATTGATTTATTAGCCCTTTGAAAGTATAAAAAGTGGTATCTGTAGTTCATGAAGACTGAAAAACATCATCACATTTTGTTTAGCATCTTTTTAAAACCAATTAAAAGCTTTTCTAAAATGGATTGAACAGGAGAAAATAAAACATGTTCCCTAGGTCTTTATTTCAATCAAGTTTCCCTGTGTTGTGCAGGAGAAGAGATCGAGGGGGGGTAGAGGACTGAAAAGGGCTGTCCCAGCAGGGAGCCACGCCGGAGAAAAGCGCTGCTCTGAGAACTCAGCGGCCGTGGCTCAGAAAGCCCCCGGCCTGCTTCATCTACATGCAGAGTCACACAAGGCACGGGGGCGCTCACCGGCACCACAGAGGCTTCACATGTGCTTCCCTGCTGATTCCCGTGAAAAGCTAACAATTGGCTCGGAGGGTAAAAGACCACTGCAGTTCACCCTCCCTGAGCTGGATGTACAATTTGTCCAGTGTTAGGAAATGTCCGGCTTAGCAGTGAGAGGCTTGAAGACACCCCTCCTTCCAGTGAGATTCCTAAAGCCGCCTCTTTTACTCGGTGACACTGGGGCTCTTTTCAGGTTCTGCGGATTTATGGAAGTTGAGGGGAATGTGCTTTTCAAGATCAGGAGGATGAAAGGCCTTAGTCTTAATGTCGAGGAAGAAGCAGTAGCAAAGCCGTAAGGCCAGGTAAATCTTCCCGCAACCTGCAGCACCGACGGCTTTATTATTTTCCTCACAGATCTCTTCTGGCACCTTTTCTTCCTTTCGAGAGACAAAATCAAGTGCCTGCAGAGGAACTCCTCAAGCTGTAAAATGACAGGACTTCCCAGTTTCCTCAAGTGCGGGAGTAGTTAAGCCCATTAACCTGACTGCTTCAGTGCTCAGTTTACTTGACATTTGGGGGGAATCAGTTTGGAAGACGGCATCTGTGTCTACCAGAATGGCCTTGTAATCTATGGAGAACCATGCCTCTGTGAGTTCCGGTGCTGCCCAACCTTTTTCATGTAGTGGCATAGAGAAAATGGTCACATCTGAGGAGGCCCGTGGGTCAGTGGATGCAGCCACCCCAAGGCCACCCAGCCTTCCCCAGGGCTGACGAGAACTGACATCTGAGTCCACCCTTAACCTGTTCGCGGCATACCGGTTGGAAAACTCTTTGGCAACGGTGAACTCCTGTAAGAGAAGATCACTCCAAATTCATAGCAATATTACTGAAGTAGAATTCAGACCTCATGGTTGTTATTAGAGTTTTAGTTAAAATACAAAGTTGTTGAAGGTAAAAATAACTCCCTCCCTGCTCTGGCACTTGGGGATGTTACCGAATACGAAAGAAGGAGGATTTAGAGCTGGGACAGGCATCGCGTGTAAACCAGTAAGAAACTGTTGAGAGCTGCTGGTGGGAACTCGAGCGGGCGTTATTTGTGTGTCCTGTGGATTTCGTTTTGACATCACCGGTCTCTAGACAAGATTGCCTTTCGTGTAATCCTTACACGACATCTGAGCGCGGTCTTACTTCAGACATGGTATTAGGAAGTCTTGGTAACATTAAGCAACTCTTCAGGCTTTGGGTTTCTTCAGCAAAATAAGCAGATAATGGAAGAGACTCCAAATCGTGCAGGCCCCAACATGAGTATCTCCCCATCTATCTGTTCAGAATTAACTCTGGCTAATGACTACAATATGACTCAGTAAGATGTATAACCACTTTAGGAAAGAGGTGTAGTCATTTTGCCAGACACATCATTGTAATCACCGATGTGGTGACTCGTGCTTTGGACTTCTTTGTTGAAGAAAAGCTGTATGATGGTTGACAACTTAGTGGCCCAGTTTTTCCATTTATTAAGTCAGTGATATTAAATGGCTACTGTATTTTATAAAATTGCCTATACTTTGCTTAAATCGAATATACATATAGTACATATGTATGTAGAATGATTTTAAGTACATAAATTACAGTGAAAGACATTTGGCGAGTCCTTTCATAAAGCGTTGCTACAGATATCTGCTGAATAAAACCATGTTTTCAGGGGCGCCTGGCTGGCTCAGTCGGTAGAGCATAGAGCATACGAGTCTTGATCTCAGGGTCATGAGTTCAAGCCCCACGTTGGGTGTGGAACCTACTTAAAAATAAATCAAATCAAGTTAATAAATAAATTAAAACAGACACATTAAAATACGTGTTTCTCAAAATCGGGATTTTGTTTTGGTTTTTGGTAGAGCACATCTATGATAGGCATTAATGAATACAAAAATTATAAAACATATACAGTATTTTCAGCTAACTCAAAATTAAGTATCTAAAGTTTAATCAGCAGGAAACTGCTAATGGTGTCGAGACAATAGCCTCTCACTGCCAGAATGTCTTCAGGTCTAGCCCCATCACCTTAAATATATTATTGTGACATGACATCGGTGTTAGGAAAGTGTTGATTTTAGTACCATAGTATTCCACGGTGCCATGAACCTTGTTATGACGACCCCCTCTGCAGAACTTCCTCTTTGTGTCGGAGTCAGAAAACCTAAGTTGGAGTCTTAGCTCAGTCAACTTTGAGCTAGTCCCTTAATATCTTTGTTTATTTCTTCATCTGTGCAATGGAGGTAATTCTCCCTGCTTTACTTACCCCAATGAGGGCCACCTAGTGTAGAGTATAATGTATAGTGAAGTCCTCTGTAAACCTGTGGACTACGCAGATAGAAGGTACTAATGCTTTATTATAAAAAGCATGGAGTTACTGAAAAGTAGGAATGTTTTGTTGTCCACAGAGCATGCCATTTGTAAAGAATTGACTTATAGAGTCTTCTCCTAACATCTTCAAAAAGGGAATGAATGTCTGTCCTTGTTTTGAATATGCCCATTAGTTGGGGCTCCAGGGTTGACATCTCAGATACTGTTTGTTCCTGTTTTGTTGCTGTTTCAAAGTTCTTAGAGGGTCTAGTATTTTGTGAAGACTATTGTATGGAACTAGAAATACATCTTCTGGTTGTTGTTTTTTTGTTTTGTTTTGTTTTAAGAATAGAGGTACCTTTAGATAGTCCACAGAATCTTTGTAGCTTGTAAGACAGGAAAACTAAAGAATGCAGCCATTTTTCTGTAGCAGATTTTCATGGAGAGTGAGTTCAGGGTTCCAACTTGGAGTGCCCAGGCACAACTTGCCTCACGTGCAGTACTGGGGAAAAAACAAGTACCCCCTACTTCCCTATCTCCCATTTGCTGGAATTAGAAGCTTCCTAAGTGCTCTGGTCTGGGAATTAAAGACCCCTGTTATAAAAGGAAGAATGAAATAGAGACGGGAATGTCAGGGCTCAGCTGGGAAGGAGTAGACGGAGGACTAGGGCTTCTGGCCATTGTGAGGTCCCCACGGACACTGCCTATTACATTTATCCTCAGCCTCCAGGGACTGGCCCACATACTGGCTCTTTCCCTGCAGTCGCCTGTTGCTTGTGACTAAAGCTCCCTTTTCTCCCAACTCAAGGTGGAACAAAACAGTGTTTCACAGAGTCTCTTCTACCTTCTTGTCCCTAAAACAAGCACACTGATCTTTGGGGATTTCCTAGGGCTTTCTACTTACTACCTGGCATGACAATGTTGGGTGAGAAGAGCCACTAAGGGGAACCTTACAAAAGGTCCAGAACAATCCATCAATATTCCTGATAGTTATTGGGATATAGATGGAACGAGGTCTTGATCTTTTTAAATCACTCCTTGGTCTATAACCACATCTTCCTCTTGACAGCCCTCCTTATACCTCACACTGGGGAATGGAGAGAGTGCTTCCACAGGAAAGGCCCCAGACAGTCCCACCTTTGCTTTGCTTTGCTTTGCTTTGCTTTGCTTTGCTTTGCTTGCCTGCCTTCCTTCCTTCCTTCCTTCCTTCCTTCCTTCCTTCCTTCCTTCCCCTATTTAGGCTATGTGGATGATAATATTCACTGAATGGCTATTTTGAAGGTGGTGGGCGTTAACTACACACAGAACTGGCATTGGCAGTGTAAATAAGACCACAGGAGTTAGAATTCAGAGACTTGAATTAGAACCCAGTCACTTCTGAGCTTCAGTGTTCACTTTTCTAGAATCGGAGCAATAATAATACTGAGGTTGAGGATGTGAGAATGAAATATGATAAATGTTTATTGTAGTTCTCTGTAAACCGCAAAGCACAGCTCAGTTGTTAGTGTATTATTCACCTCAAAGAAAACTCTGACCCTGTCTTTCCTGACACAAAAAATACATAAAACCGACAAAGCAACCCACCCATGTCAAAGGAGTTGGGCTCCACGTGGCTGCTGCTGAAGAAACCAGCCCTAGAAATGCTGGCAAGAAAGAGCATAGCGGCTTTCTTGGCCCGTAGCTGCCCGCCATCTTGCTCCTACAGCCCCTGCCTGCCTTACTTAGCCCCGGAGCGAGTGGAAGAAGGGGGCAGTTTCCAGAATAAGAGGAACAAAAATGGGAAGGGAGGACAGGGAGAGACACCAGGTGACAGCAGTCAGATGGAAAATTCTGGCCACCCAGCTAGTGACCCGTTATCTGTATTAACTGGGCTTAGGTCAGAAACTTCCTACATAACTGTCAAATCACCTTTCACTTAATCCTCAGTTACTCTCGAGTGTGGTTTCAGTCGTGAAGGAGAAAGCACCGGGGGAGGTGTGCCGAAATTGTTTATTGTGATTGCCTTGTCTCAGTGGCCCCTCAACTTTCTGAACGCATACCCCTACCAGCCAAAATAGCGTTTGAGCTCATCCTTCCAATATTTTAATACATCTCTTATTCTGTAAGATGATGTTCATTTTAAAACATACGCAAAAAGGGTGATTTTTAAAAGAATGCAATCAAAGGAAGTTCTATTATTTTTCCATCTGAAAAGTACCCACTCTATCCTAGATGATAGGATTATAGGTGATTTTTTTCTACTTTATTTCCTATATTTTATAAATTTCAACACTATGCATTTATTCATAATCAGGAAAAAAATGTGTATGCTCTTTTTCATTTGTAACTAGCAGCATATAACTGTCAAAACTCTTTAATTCCAATCTTTCCAACTGATGTGCCATTTAACTAACACTTAAATGAATGTACCTTTGTCTCTAAGCTCGTCTACATGCAACTTTTTTTAACCTTGTTTTTTCTTAAAAAAAATTTTTTTAATGTATTATTTATTTTTGAGAGAGGGAGAGAGACAGACAGACAGTGCAAGCTGGGGAGGGGCAGAGAGAGAGAGGGAGACACAGAATCTGAAGCAGGCTCCAGGCTCTGAGCTGTCAGCACAGAGCCCAACACGGGGCTCGAACCCACAAACCGTGAGATCATGACCTGAGCTGAAGTCAGACGCTTAACCAACTGAGCCACCCAGGCACCCCACCTTGTTTTTTTTCTTTTAAGGCTGGTTTAAGGTCTGGTGTATAAGACACCTGTGTCTCTGAGAGGACAAGTGTGAGGGTGCCTCATGGCTCTCACAGTTGACCTTGGACACCCACCTGGCATACCGCTCAGTGTTTTGCTTCCAGTCAGAGCTTACGATGCAGGAATACCAATGTGACCAAGGTTGACTAAGATAGACAGTGACAGTTGTATTACGTTCCACGGAAGGGAGATGGAAAGTTTTTTTTCCATCCAAAAATA
Source organism: Panthera leo (assembly GCF_018350215.1). NCBI lineage: Eukaryota > Metazoa > Chordata > Mammalia > Carnivora > Felidae > Panthera > Panthera leo. The sequence continues at coordinate 43,594,709 of NC_056692.1, read as the reverse complement.
TTTCTTTCGACATGCCAGGTTTGAAATATTACTTCACAGGATGTATGCTTTCACTAGGATGTGCATTTCATAAACATTTGTTCCAACCTGTAGAAATACAAGGATGAGTGAGCCACTACACTGTACCTGCCCTCAAAGAGTTTCAAATCCAGGGCCACCTGTTCAGTTGTGCAGTTTGTGTACAAGGTCAAGTGACAATTGAGGGTTAACATTCAGCCCACACTGTGCTCACTAAGCCATCCACCCTGGTGTGGGGCTGCATCTGCCCTGAGTAGGGTTGCTGGATTTAGTAGACAAGAATAAAGGACGTCCAGGTAAATTTGAATTTCAGAAAGATATCAAGCACTGCATGAGATATACTTGTTTGGGGCATACCTGGGGCTTTGTCTGGCAGCCTTAACCCTGAGAGTTGCTCATACAAGGTGCTGGGGCTTTGGGGAATGGGCCTAGGGTAGGGGCATGCTTCTTTCTAATTCATCCCCCTAGGAGGGGTACTCTTTTTCTAATCGAGGCTGACGGGTGTCCATGTCAGTATCCAGTGAGGGAGAAAGATGTGTACACATGATGTATCTAGTTAATTTTTGTAAGTTATGTGGGTTCCAGTGGAATATAAAGGAAAGCACAGTCAGTTTTCCTGAGAGAATCTGCAAATGTTTCACAAATAGTTCTTGATCTTGGTCTTGAAAGATGAGTAGAAGGGAGATTTATCAGGGCCATTGTGCCTTGCTAAGGAATTCCAGCTGTGAAGCGATGGGGAGAGACAGCGAAGGATGTGTCTATGCAAGAATTAGCAAATTTTTATTATTTACACACTAACTGACACTTGGAAATTTAAGGATATGTTTTGTGTACAATTACTTATCTCAGGCTTCATATAGCATATTCAGTTTCACTGGAGAGAGGAATAGGAATTCATAAGAAATGAAAAGCTTTATTTTTTTCCAAATGGCTAAAGCTTAACTTCTGTAAATATCAATTGTTATACTTTAGCCTTTTTTTTAAAGTTTATTCATTTGTTTTGAGAGAGAGAGAGCATGTGAGCAAGGGTGGTTAGGAGAGAGAGAGAGAAGGAGAATCCCAAGCAGGCTCCGCACTGTCAGTGTTGAGCCTGATGTGCGTCTCGATCCCACGAACTGAGAGATCATGTCCTGAGCCGAAATCAAGAATCAGACGATTAACCAACCAAGCCATTCAGGTACCCCACTTTAGCCTTTTTTTAAGAGAAAAAAATTGTTACATACCTGTTTGGTGTCTGAAGCAAAGTATAATAAACAGTATGGTAAAGAATAAGGATCATCATTACAAATCATAATCACATGAGTCAGTAATACCACGAGTAACAGCAAGAACTATTGGAATGTATAAGACTGCCCATGTAGTCATTAAATGGGTCCAGTGTGCCCTGTTTTGTTTTGTTTTTATTTTTTGGTACCTTTCCTTGTTCTTCATGTTTCTTAATGGTTTTACTGTTAGCTGTTTCTAAATCCCATTGAATTATGTCAGGCGCCCTGCCTCTGATGGTTCCCACTTCTCTAATTTGCTGCTTCTGGTCAGCTGTGCACTAAAAAAAGGCAACCGCAAGGACTCATGAGTTGTTTTATAAAGTAAGGGTAACCAGGCCACAAGAGCTGAAGGAGCTTTCCTGTGACTATACCTGGGCCCCTTCCTTCATTACAAAAGTTCAGTATTTTATTTTCCAACTGTTGGTATTGAAAACATTTTACTGGGGTGCCTGGCTGGCTCAGTTGGTAGAGCATGTGACTCTTCAGCTTAGGGTTGTGAGTTTGAGCCCCACATTGGGTATAGAGATTACTGAAAAATAAAATGGTAAAAAAAGTTTTTTTTCTTTGACCTGAAAGTTCTTTGTTTCTTCGAATGTAAAAAAAAAAAAAAAATTTTTTTTTGAATATTTTTGTGGGCCCTTCAAAGTTTTATGGGCCCTGTGGCCGCTGTGCCCACTGTGTCTAGTGGATAAATTGGCACTGGCAGCACGGAGTCACTTGAACCTCACTTTGTTTTGTTTTGTTTTGTTTTGGTCCCAGAAGTTAGAGTATTTTTGCTTATATCTTGGTTCTTGTCTGTGTTCTGGATAGCTGAAATTGCTTAGCGGATTGGCCTCCAGATAAGTGAGGTGCTGTTACTGGGCATACCGATCCATTCTCTAAAATATCTTGGACCTAAGAGATAATTACAAACTGGTAGAAAACTCTGGAAAGAATTTTAATAAAGAGGAAGGCTGAGAATAAAAATCACAGAGATAGAAATTAAATGAAAAGGAAGGGGGCGCCTGGCTGGCTCAGTTGGTAGAGTGTACAACTCTTGATCTTGGAGTTGTAGGTTTGAACCCCACATTGTGTGCAGAGGTTACTCCAAAAAAATGAAATCTTAAAAAAAAAAATAAGAAGGAAGAAGAAAATTGACCTGATTAGAGAGCACAGAGGTCACAGGCATATCAAAGGCATATCAAACTAAAAGTTGAGAGAGGGAGGGAAATTTTCTGTCGGTGCAAGGCTGAAGAGTTTGGATTCACTAAGTAATCAGTGATCATCTTAGTTCAGTTTTTTTGTTTTTTAAGTTTATTTATTTATTTTGAGAGAGTGTGTGCGTGCAGGCAGGGGAGGGGCAGAGAGGGAAGCAAGACAGAGAATCCCAAGCTCCACACTCACGCAGAGCCCGATGCAGGACTCGATCTCACGACTATGAGATAATGACCTGAGCCAAAATCAAGAGTTGGTCATTTAACCAACTGAGCCACCCGGGCGCCCCTTAGTTCAGTTTCTAATGAGAGTGTCTACAAAACTATTCCTTTTGGCACTAAGAATACTGTACCATGGTCAGTACAACTCTATTTGCTTAATTTAAACTTTTCTCCCAAGAGCTCAAAGATCGTAATTTCTAGGTGATGTATCTCCCTAACTCATAATTAAGAGATCAGCCATTGCTGATAGGAGTTACAAATTACACAGATGAAAACAATGCACATGATAATGGGAATATCAAAGAGGCCTGAACTCTAGCTTCAGCTCCCTGCCTGGGTATAGAAGCTTCAGACAGGTCACTTTGCCTCTCATCCCAGTTTTCTCTACAAAATAACCAGGGGAGGACTACGTAATCTTTAGACGAGGTAATGCTTAAGAGTGACTCCAAGTGTAAAATCTGATGATTCAGTGTCTTTTTCACATATTGGTACTGAAATATTCTGTAATATCACAAAGTTGTCTGCTCTTGCTATAGTAATTATTTTAAATTATTTGGGGTAAAGTTTCTCATTTCATATCCAATCTGCATCATGAATTCCCCTCCTGATTGTCCTCTGTCCTTACAGCACCATGAGGATGGTTACAAAGACAGTAGACTAAGAATTTGCTTCAGGGTACAGTCTGATGGAGCGTCTAAGTGTAGTCGTCAGCCTAGTTGTAGCATGATTTATTTGAAACATCCTTCCTTTGGTATTCAACTTAAACATTTCACTACAAAAAAAAAAGTTACAGACATTTTGAGCATGAGAAATCAGAAATGCATGCAGGATATGCAAAGAGGCCCCATTCCTCTCCTTTTACTGTCCAGACTCTGGTTGTTTTTAATGGTAGTCAATTTTTTCTCTTTTTTTGGGGAAACCAAGAGTTGTAGGAGATGCTTCATAATACTTAATTCACTATCTTAAATTAGTGCCCTCTAATAAATCTCATCTTTTCCCTGTTAGAGAAGTCCGTATTTTCCAATCAATAGCTTAACTACTCATCGATCACTTGATTAAAAGAGAGAGACAACAACCTTATGGCATCTACTTACGTTGTAAACGTAGCATACGTGCCGCTCATTCTGGATTATTTTCTTGAAAACTTGTTCTAGCATTCACCACGTGAGGCTCCAAGGTATAGACTCTGAAATGGTAGATAGTTAACTTTCCTGTTGAACACTGGCATAACGTGCATTTCTCCAGGGCCAAAAGAGAGACTGTAACAAGGAAGGAGTGATCTGCTGCCCTTGAAGCCGACAATGAGATCACCGTTCATTTGTTCCACACAAATTTATTCCCTTCGCAGTATGTTCAAGGCACTATGCTGGCCGTGGATATATCAATAAACCCCAACAGACAAAAATCCTGTCCTCCTAAAGGAGGACCAGCAGTTAATACAATAAACAAGTAAAGACAGTAGTAAATGAGTAAAATACAGAGCATGTTAAACCATACAGTGGAAGAGAGAGCAGGATAAAGGGAGATGAAGAAGGGGAGACTGGTTTTAAATGGCGGAGCATGGGGGGTTGTGTGGGCCCAGTGGAAGAGGTGACGTGCAAGCAATGCCTTGACATTAGGGAAAGAATCACGTGGATGGGAAGAGCATTCTAGGCGGAGGGCGCATAGGAGTATCTTCCGTGCGCCAGGCATGTTGTGCTCACAACCACAAGGAATGAAACACGGCTCCTACCCCCAGGGAGCTGATAGTCTAGGAACAAGATTCAGACTGGTGAATAAATGCAGCGATAAAGTTGTATAAGTACTATGGTGGGTAGAATGTTTTTTAAAGGTCTCTGTAATGGCTAATAGAAACTAAGTAAAAATGTGTGAAATTATTCCCGTTCCAAGAATGAAGCTAGGGTAAGGGGTGGACTAAAGCACGGCTTACCAGGAATGCTCCTTCACACCCCTGCCCTGAGCAGACCTTTCCCTCAGAAGCCTCTTGACGAGGCCACTCACTCTCACCCACTCCACTATTCCAGGGGGTGTTTGATCTTTTGTTTGGGCCCCAAGTGGGCCTCACTGCCACCTGAGTCAAGCTGAAGATTGGAGCTCTCATCTTCCCCTAAGAGGAAGTGTTGGCTCTCTGGGAGAATGCATTCTGTGTGCATCGTTTGCTGCCAGGGCCCTGTGTTGGGAGGACAGGGATTTCCAGGCACCCCACTGCTCGCCCACGAGACCTGATCCTGACCTAACCCTAACCTTATGGGGCCCCGACATCCTAGGCAGAGAATGCTTTTTCAGGTTCCTCTCAAGACCTATGCGCTCAAGCTTGCATCTCCTTTCATTCTGGCCTCCTCCGACCGCGATGGCCAAGACCCCCCCCTTCCCCAAGCATTCTTCACCCGAGCTGGTATAGATAGGATTTGTATCCCACTTGTATGGTTGGGAAGGAGACAGGTACTCGAGTTAAATCATCTACCCCAAATCACACGATTATGAACGATGGAGCCTGACCTTTTGCTACCGCACTAAACCACCTGGCCATTGAGGGGACTTGCCTCTCCTCCTTTGCTTTCTGCCAGCCCTGGGCTTGCCTTCAAAAGGACGGCGTGTGTGAGGTATTGGTGGGACAACGCGGATCCTTCCGGGGCACGCTGACTTGTAGTGCCGGCACACCATTGGTGCCGCAGCTTCCTGCGGGCCCCCAGACCGGCCTGCCTCCAGCTGCCAGGATCCTCTCTCTCTCTCCATCGCCGTTCTGCCTCCTCAAGAGCCTTCTGTAGTTTCCTGTTGCTTGTTATACTGAATCTCCTTCCTTAGTTTAGCATTCTGAGTCTTCCTTTTAGTGGCTGCCCACTCCCCTCTCTAAAAAGACTTAGTGCCCTGGCTCAGCTGCCTCCACCACCCACATAGGATTTAGTAGCATTAGAGACCCGTCCCGTCTCCTCCAGGGCCTCCTCTCTGTCAGTGTCCCTACAGTACTACGGGAATCTTCCTAGAGGAACCTACTCTAATAAAACTATCCCCTTATGCTGTGCCCCCACAGCCATTATTAGTTTGTGTTTGCTGATGTGTTCCTTGGTACACATCCTGAATGTCTGTTTGCTCTTCCCAGCTAAATTATAATCACTTGGAAGACACAAATCAAATCTCATAATTCCATAAATATCTGAACAGAATAAATTCTTGGTAATGGTCTGATCAACGAGTCTTTTGCTTACTGGGCTTAGAAATCCTTACTATTCTGAACGTTTTCACTCTCAGTTACAAAAACCTCAAATTCTAACAATCGACATAAAGTTTAAGGCCCCCGGCACACAGCAGTTTTGAGTTGCATTTTTAAGCTCACTTCTTAATCCATTTCAGGGTTTCCAATTGTTCACAGTTAATTCTTCTTACCAAGGGTGTATTACACTTGCTCAGCATTGAATGATACGGGAAGAATGGCCTTTCTTTACTGCATAACTGACTTTACTTTTGTTCACAGGTTAAAATCAGCCCTTCCATTTCACTGCAGTATTATATTGGTGGCATTTTTATTTAAGAAAAAAAAGCTTTCTTCCACATGAACTTTTGTTACAAATCAGTTTATTGGGGCCAATCAATGGGCAGGACCTCTGAAAGGGTGTGGATTATCTGGTTAGTCCTTTGTGTGGCAAAAGGCTTAGATACTGCTTAGTACTTTGTTCATTCTTCATCATGTAAAGAAGTGTTTTTTTGAAGGATCAACACCTGACTGAGCCCTGCCTTTTTCATGGTAATGTTTTCACCTGAGTTGCTTCTTATGGTACCAAGAATTAGTTAACTAATACTTACTTAACCTTGGAACAATGTTTATCATAATCCGATTGGCAGATAGTCATTTTATTTAGGCCTGTTTCTTTATTGTATCAGGAACTAGCAAATCTCAGTAAAGAGTATGCTGGGAACAATTTTTTTTCCCTTCAAATAAGTTATCACTCTTTTTTTTTTTTTTTTCTTTTCTTTCCACCAAGGGCATGTTTCCATGCTGTAGACTTCAGCCTAGGAACCACACATTAACCAGTTGGATTTCCCCTCTTGGGTTGAGCTCTACTTTTATTTTCAAAGCTGACTTTCCTGTTAACATGCTGCTGGCAGCTTTTCCTCCGAAATGTTCTCCAATATGATTTATTACACTCAGTTTTTTTCATGATAAAGCTTCCTCATGAGCATTACACTAATTAATAGACAAAATGACCCAACACAATTTAATTATTTGGTAATGATTTTCGGTGTTTTCTTAAAGATGATGCTTTACAAGTCAAGGCCTGAACTCGCCTGGGTCATGACCTCTCTGCAGTGTTTGCAGTCTTGTTAAACAAGAAGTAAAGCAAAACATAAATTAGCGTTTCCATTATAAGTTGCTCTACATTTCCCAGTCTTTCAACACTCCGAAGAGCGTAGTCATTGTTAACGTTAGAGAAACTTTCACTAGGAAAATGGCAATTCTGTCTTTCTGGAGTAAAAAGCTTCTTCCTCAGTGCTGTTCTTCTAGGGCCAACGCTGCCTTCCTTGAGAGAAGGCAAGATGAGGGAGTTTGAATTATGGGCTGAATGGAGGGAATTGAGGGAATTTGAATTATGAGCATTAAAAACCTAAGGAAAAGGAGAGATAACAGTCAGTTACCTTTCATTGTAAGGCAGCTCCACCAGCCTGTGTGGCCTTTAGCATCTGTTAGCCTTCAGAGATCCCTTCCCAAGTTTACAGATGGAATTTCGTGCTGAATGTTAGAGCACCACTCTTCTGTGATAGCGGAAGTGTGTATGCGTTTGTGTTTGTAATTACCTCAGCTCCCGGGTTTTGTTATTTCACCTTCAGACTTAGGTGTTTCTGCTCCTTCTGGCTTGGAATAGCCTTCCCCTTCATCTTCCTAATCAGCCTACTCATTCCTTAAGACTCTGTTCCAGAGAAGGAGCAGGAGAGGTTTCTGTGCCACATGTTTCCTCCCTCTACCACGACATCCTGTGCATAATACCTCCCACCTGTCCACGTTGGATCGTCATCGTCTCTTTCATAGCTGTCTCTCTCTCTATACAACATCTATTCCACATTCATCTAGGAGCTTGACGAAGCTCTGTTGAAAACGTGTTTGGTTTTTAGATAGTTGATGTCTTGAAGAATAGTAATGATTATCCTTCAGTTAAACTCCACAGGTATACTTCTTTTTTTTTTAATGTGGATTTGTTTATTTTGAGAGAGAAAGTGCTGTGCATGCACAAGCAGGGGAGGGACAGAGAGAGAGAAAGAAAGAGAGAGAGAGAGAACCCCAAGCAGGCTCCGTGCTGTCAGCACATTAGCCTAACAAGGGGCTCCATCTCAAACCATGAGATCATGACCTGAGCCTAAATCAAGAGTCAGACACTTAACCAACGGAGCCACCCAGGCACCCCACAAATATACTTGTACCCCATAGTCTTTGCACAGTCATCTGATATGCCAGTCACTAATTGTGCCAGAAGGACTCAGCTTTCTTTGATATGCCTTTGTTTATGCCTGTGTTTCTTTGATAATGCCTGTGGTTCATTTTCCATTATTGGCACAGTAGGTGGACAAAACGATGAATAAAACTGTGAATGGCTGGTATGCCTTATTGGTAGTAGTGGTGTAATGTTTACAAAACCCAAATTGAAATTGTTTTGGTGTCTGATCTTCAATTTCTTAACATCTTTTCCTGCGTTTATTTTAATTTTCACATAATAATTTCTTTTAACATCATGCGTTTCTAAGATCCGTGAATAGGTTCAATTGTTGTATTAAAGGCTTATCTGTGGAATGAGTGTGTACCATCAATCTAGTGACATAGTTTAAAATGTGTTCCTCTTCCGTTTTCCAAGTAAACGGTTTTTGGTTTTTGTTTTTTTTTAATGTGTTTTCTTCATGAAGAAAGCAGTATACGATTTTGGATTCTGGATCTGGTTTCCATTCCTGCCTCCATTATATATTAGTTGTTTGACCTTGAACAAATTACTTCTATCTGTGAGATTCAATAGCCTCATCAGTAGAGATAACATGAGTACTTAATTGTCAGGATTATATGAACAGTAAATGAGACACTGATCTCAAGAGATGCCATACTGTAAATAGGAATAAATGGGAGTCTTCATATTGAATGATGGAGATACCCAGACCCCTTCCCCCATCGACTCCCAGAATGCTGGAAACTAGCTTTAGAGCCCTCAGGAAGGAGGAAGATTCTTCCCTGGGAAAAATGTATACATCTTGACCTTTGAAGGACTCCCAATAATCAGCCAAGTCTTATCTGATCATCCTGTATTAAAGCCCTCAGACTCAGAGCTTCCAGTCATTAATTTAATTTTTAAATCTGAATGGTCATCCAACAATCACCAAGATACTTGAGGAAAACCTACAGTAAACAAATAGGAAAAAAGGAACTCCAGGGAGACAAGGACTAGGCAGAGAACAGAAGAAAACATTATAAAATCTATAGGATTCACACAGACTTAAAATAAGGCATCATAGCCATTAAATATAATAGGATATAATAAAAAAAAAAAGGCATTCAAGAAACAAGAAAGAGCGCTTAGAAATGAAAATATACAAAGAACTTAATATAAATTTGGAAGATGATGTTGATGCTAACCCAAAAAGCATTAGAAAGAGAAAAAAATAAAAACCAGGAGCAAGAAAAAGGAAAAGAACAATAATAGATTAGTCTTAGTAGACCAGTATGCAACGAATGGAGATTCCATGGGGCGGGGAGGCAAAAAACAAAGACAGAAAAACACAGAAAATGAATGAAAAGAAATAATCCAAGATATTTCCTAAAACTGAATGATTAGAGGTTTCCAGTTTAGAAGGGACCCATCTAGCACCAGCAGAATGAGTAAAGAAGGACTTATCTCAAAGTACCTAATTTTGCAATTATAGAATATAAGGATGAGAAAAAGATCCTTTAAAAATTAAAAAAGTAAAAGCAAAGAGTCAGAAAACCAGAATGGCGTCAGTCTTCTGGCCAGCAACACTGAAAATTAAAAGACAATAGAGTAATGCCTTCAGAATTCTGGAGGGAAAATTATATTTAGGCTTGTTCTCTCTACCTAGCCAAACTGTCAAGTGTGGAGCAGACAGTATTAATGGTGGAATAAAAGCATTTCCAGACATTCAAAGTCTTTACATTTTCACCTCCTGTGCACCCTTTCTCTGGTAGTTATTGAAGTAGATGCACCGTGGAAAAGGGAATAAATGAAGTAAAGGGAAGACCCCGGGATGTAGGGGATATAACAGGAGAGAGGAAGGTTCTAGAGCTACAGCTGTGCAACAGGCCTAGAGAGCTATCAGTTCAGACTGAGCTTTGAGAACAGAGGACTCTAGGAGAGGGAGGTCTTAAACGAACAAACAAACAAACTTTAAAATTCCCTGACATGTTTGAATGTATTGAAAAGATTTTCATGGTTGTGTGTGTTTGGGGATGAACTTATAATAGGCACCTGGTAAACTAAGCAAAGGGTGAAATAGCAGTCATTAACTCTAATAAATATAAAATGTTTCCTAAGAAAGGAAATGTAATAGTATATTACATGGCTTAGCTGTCAATCATATTTATGCAATCATGATAAATACTGAATATAGATGGAACCAAAGACTATAAAATAACTACATTGGAAGGACAAGAAAAGAGACACATGGGGGGGTGGTAAAAAATTAATATTAAATCTTCTTCATCTTCCATAATAGTCATCAAATTCTATTTTAAGCGGAAAACAAAAATCTAAAAATAGTGGTATCACCTTGTTATTGTAAGAAAAGAAGGTAAATACAAGAAGAAAAACTAAGAGTTTAAAATGATTGCCTTTGGAAAGAGGGACACGGGAATGGTGGCATAGGCCTGCTATAGTTTTTAAACATTTTTTTGTATGTTCTAGGGTTAAAAATAAAAATGAAATTTAAAAATATTAAATGACACAGTTATGTAAAGCACTCAGCACCATGCCTTTCACAGTTAAGTGTTGCATAAATGTAAGCAATTTTTGTTACCCTGCTCCTTCTTAAAAGCATAATAAATCTTTGCTAAGTGGGTGATACAGACTTTCTGTTCATTCATTTCCTTTTTCCCAATCCCTACCATACGTGTACCATGTTGGCCGTGAGAAATGAATTACAACATATACTTCAACATATATCTTTTTATTTGGTTTGTATGTCTCCCTGATTTATCCATTATTTTATTGACACGAATGACAAGAAAGAGCTGTTGTCTCTTTCTGGATCATGTCCCAAAGAAAGTGTCTCTCTTTCTGAATCATACTCTTGATACTTTTCTTTAGATTTTCATGAGGAAAATTTTGAATTTTTTTTCTTTTGCCTAATCACTTACATTTCTGCAATTAAATAAATGGATATGGTTCAGGCTTACTCTGGTTTCCTGACCAGTCTTCTCCTATGCATTTTAACACATTTTCTCCTTATGAGCAGGGCCGCAAGCTTCTTATCATTGGGACCACTAGCCGCAAAGATGTCCTTCAGGAGATGGAGATGTTGAACGCTTTCAGCACCACCATCCATGTGCCCAACATTGCCACCGGAGAGCAGCTGTTGGAAGCTCTGGAGGTGAAAACAAGTCAATGGATTGCAAACTGTCCGTACGACAGGAGCTGGGGCTGGCAGTAACGCTCAGGGTGTACCACAGACATTGCACCCGGTGCCTCATTTCTGTGCTGACCTAGAACAGGGCGCCTGGGATATACTTTCAGTAGTTTTAGGAATTTGAGGAAGAGGTGAATGTCAGTGAAAGTGAATGACTCTCCCATTCCTTGGTGTAAGCAGTACCCAGCCTGCCAGGAATGAATTCCTGTGTGCCCGCCATGAGTGATACATATGGTACATGGGCCAGAAACTTGGAATGGGAGAAGGGGAGGGTAGAGTAATCAGCATGCGGAAAATTCGGTCCCTTGCAACAGCTTTCTGCCCATTTACCTGCATTTAATAAATTGGAACCGTGATTAAAACATTACAGACTTCAAAAAGCTGCAGAAGTAAAAGGAACTGCTTTACTAAGTCCATAATATAGGAATGTTTTCTTAAATTTTTTGAGGATGACAAAGTTTAATTTTTAATTTTCATTCATTCATTCATTCATTCATTTATTTTAATGTTTATTTTTGAGAGAGAGAGACAGAGCGTGAGCAGGGGAGGGGCAGAGAGAGAAGGAGACACAGAATCCGAAGCAGGCTTCAGGCTCCGAGCTGTCAGCACAGAGCCCGACGCGGGGCTCGAACTCACAGACCACGAGATCATGACCTGAGCTGAAGTCAGACGCTCAACCGACAGAGCCACCCAGGCGCCCCAATTTTTATTTTTTTTAATGTTTTTATTTATTTAGTTTTGAGAGAGAGACAGAGTGCGAGCAGGGGAGGGGCAGAGAGAGAGGGAGACACAGAATCTGAAGCAGGCTCCAGGCTCTGGGCTCCAAGCTGTCAGCACAGAGCCCGACGCGGAACTTGAACTCACAAACTATGAGATCATGACCTGAGCCGAAGTCGGACGCCTAACCGACTGAGCCACCCAGGCACCCCAAATTTTAATTTTTTTAAAAAAACTATATTCTTCATTAAAACTTTTGGTTAATATCAGTGTACACAAATGACTTGATGAGATCTGTGAAAAAAATGTTACCTAGTGATTTGTTCAGCAGTGGTAAAAGCTTCTTGAACTCCGCAAGACCCATGCGGTTGGGGCGTACTCCCAGCAAAATAGAAATTCTCTATATGATAAATGTCTCCAGATTACCTATGTGAGCAGCTCTGGTGTCGAGGTTGGTTAAGAATTAAATTTAGTCTCTGCTTTGACACATGTTAAAAATTGTAACTGATATAGGGGTGCCTGGGTGGCTCAGTCACTTAAGCGTCCGACTTTGGCTCAGGTCATCATCTCGCAGTTTGTGAGTTCGAGCCCTGCGTCGGGCTTTATGCTGATAGTTCAGAGCCTGGAGCCTGCTTCAGGTTCTCTCTCCCTCTCTCTCTGCCCCTCCTCCGCTCACGCTCTGTCTCTGTCTTTCGATAATAAATAAATGTTAAAAAATGTTAAAAAAAAATTTACTCAAAAATTGTAACTGATATTTATTATGGGTTGGTTGGAGTTTTTTTTTTTTTTTCCCCACAGCCAGAAAACAGCCCCTATAGAAAACCCACAGTTTTCTATAGGAAAACAGGATTTAGGATACCAGCTTTCACTTTCATAATTTTACCTAATGGGTTAGGAAGGTCAGTTTGGAGTTTAAAATATGATAAAATCCGGGGCACCTGGGTGGCTCAGTCAGTTAAGCGTCTGACTTTGGCTCAGGTCATGATCTCACCATTCTGAGTTTGAGCCCCATGTCAGGCTCTGTGCTGACAGCTCAGAGCCTGGAGCCTGTTTCAGATTCTGTGTCTCCTTCTCTCTGTGTCCCTCCCCGCTCATGCTCTGTCTCACTCAAAAATAAATAAACATTTTAAAAAATAAATAAAATAAAATATGATAAAATCCTGTCAACTTAAACCAGTCAGGTAGCTCTTACCACTCTTCTTTTAGGGATAAATGTGACTGTTAACTAATGTTGTTATAATTAACTTACTCTCAAAGTGCTTTCGTTATTTTTATTGCTTTTGTAGCTTTTGGGCAACTTCAAAGATAAGGAACGTACCACAATTTCACAGCAAGTCAAAGGGAAGAAGGTTTGGATAGGAATCAAGAAGTTACTAATGTTGATCGAGATGTCGCTACAGGTAAGATGCTTCATTCTCTGTGTGATTCAGACACAGCTTCATGATATACCAAAAGGTTTTATATTTCCTTTACTAAGGTTTTAGTTGTTTTAATGTTTATTTATTTTTGAGAGAGAGAAAGAGAGAGACAGAGCATGAGTGGGGGAGGGACAGAGAGCGAGGAAGACACAGAATCTGAAGCAGCCTCCAGGCTCTGGACTGTCTGCACAGAGCCCGATGTGGGGCTGGAACTCACAATCTGTGAGATGATGACCTGAGCTGAAGTCAGACGCTTAACTGACTGAGCCACCCAGGCACCCCACCTTTACAGGGTTTTGAATAATGTGTCATAATTCTCTTCTTTCTGAACTCAAGTTGCTATTAGTAGCCTGCTTCTGAGACCAGCAATAACTTATTGGTACTTTTCTTTCTTCTTAAAATTCAGAAATAGAAGAAAAGATTATGAAGTTACTTTCAATTTTAACTTAGGGAGTCATTAGATCTTAGAACTAGAAAGGGCTTTGAAGGGCAATTGCTTTGCTGTTCCTCCCCACCCCCACCCCCCGTTTTAGAGATGAGGGTACTGAGTGTCCCACAGGTGGTGAGGAGTTATCCAAGATCACACAGCCGATTACTGATGGAAGGAAGATGGTGTTGTTCATCAGAGGTCCAGAAGCTACTGTGCATTACACCAAAAGGGGCCTGGGAGACTGTTTTAAGGGACATGTTAATTGAATTGTACAGAATCGACTTAGGCTCTATATATTTCCCCCTGGCTGGGCTCCTAGAAATTTCATGCAAACTACTGTAGAGTTAAAGCATCCAGGATCACATAGAAAACTGAGCCCTAGGCTAGTACCCGGACAAAGACAGATGAAATTTCTCTGGGACTTTCGCACATCTACTTTTGGGGACTCCACCCTGCATGTGCCCGTCCTGTGTCTTCTGTCCTTATCTGCCATACTGGTTAGATAATAAATGTACTTCTACAAGTTCTGTGAGTTCAGGGATCTTGGCGATCACTCACTATTTGAATCCACAGTGCCTAGAACAGAGCCGGACACACAGTAGGGCGCTCATCAAACTGTCATCAGATGGGTCCATCCCAGGTTATCAGTGGACACACCGGCTGCACTGTTGGCATGGTTTGCCGCTGCTCAGTCCTGCCGTTCACTCGATGGGAGCAGTGGGTGGCGGGGGGGAGGTCTGAGTTTCACGGCGACACCTGAAATAGGCTCTTGGACCAATAACAAATTGAGAACATGAAGCGAAGCCTTTTTAATCTTTGCTGGCCCATCTATTTGAAAACAAAATTGTGGCTCTGAGAAACCTAAAGTTTAATCTATTGAACTTTCAGCCAGACTGAAATGTATTTATTTTCCATGGTGAGCGGTAAATTAAAGTTACAGGCTAATCACTTTGCTCAGGCTTCTTCTTGGTAAAGGTGCATATACAGATGTATTAGCTCTTTCCTTGGGTAAAGATAAATCTGTCAAGATAGTCAGCTCTACTCTTCTTCTTCTTCTTTTTTTTTTTTTTTGGTTTCAGCATAATTTTTTTCAATAATTACAGAGAAGAAACTATGTGGGTTTTTCTCTCCAGTCCCTACCCCTTCTTCCTTTGATGCCTGCAGGTCAGTGATCACCTTAATGCCTCTATGTATGTGGGGCAGAAAGTGAGAGTGGGGCACTCGGGCCTAATCTTCAGCGACTGACACTTCAGAGGCCTCTGAGTTTGAACCCCTTCATGTCAAATGGATTTCGTGCAGCTGAGTGAATTCTCTTTAGATCTGCCTTAGAGAGACTGAGCCTAAGTGAAGAGGCATGTAGTTGAGCAGAATATAAGTCATGTTACCTCTCTGTTCACTCCACACGATTCTGTTAAAACTTGCACAGTGCTGAGTATCTGCTCTGACTGGATGTCACCTGAGGGAATAAAGTCATTTATCTAGATTACTTTTTTCCTCCCTTTCTCTTGACTTTTAATTCCATAGCTACAGGCAAGTCAGTAAGTCGTTGCTCACACATATTAAATATATTTAATGGGCAAAGACCTGCAAGTACGGACTACAGCTGAGCTCCAGCCAGTTCCATTTTTTTAAAGAACTTGACAATTGATTCATATGTAATTCTATTCCCAAAGAGGGAAAATGTTTCTTTTGTTAGTTCTTCGTTCTTTTTCTTAGTCCTTTGTAGTCTGACCTCTTAACTTTGATACATTTGAAACTTCTGTTGGATGTTTTTCTGGGGATAGAAGAGAAGACATCTTAAAAAAAGAAAAAACAAAACTGTGGTTGGAGGGATCCAATTGTACCTTTCTGCACAGCCGCACCGCCGTTTGAAAGCTACTCCTGGAGGGCAGGGAGTTCCCTCTGGGGAAACAGACGCCTGCCCGGGAGCATTTTTTAAAAGTTAAGCATGTTTCTCACAATAAAAATTCATCTTAAGGAATTAAAGATGTTTTCAATCATCATTTTTTTAGATAACATCTCTGGCTGACCACTGGGAACAAAATATATTTAAACAAATGAGTAAATATGAATATAAAAGGAAAATGAATAGAGAGCAATAGTAATAACCTAAATCTAGCCCCCGAACCAAAACTTCTGTATCTTCACCTGGACTCATGATGCCTTTTTTTTTTTAAAGATACTATTTTTAAGTAATCTCTGCACCCAGTGCAGGGCTTGAACCCACAACCCGGAGATCAAGAGTTGTATGCTCCATTGACTGAGCCAGCCAGGCGCCCCATGCGTGGTGCTTTTCTGTCAGGGGAGACCCAGATTATCCAGGCGTCGCGTTAGAGGAGTCAGCCCCATTCTTCCTTTTTTTACTTTCAGCACAATTTTTTTTAATTAATAGCAAAGAAGAAACTGTGTGAGGGAGACCAAGGCTAAGAAAAGCTAACGTGTCAATCGTGAATAGATGGTAGGCTACTTTTTAGTCACCCTCAATTGGTTTTAAGTTTGGTCTCACCTTTTTTTTTTTTTTTTTTTTTTTAATTTAATTTTGGTTTTTTTGGTCTCAGTTTTATATACCTTGCATAATAAGTTCTATGACTTGGATGCCCTTTGACCCCCAAGAGTGGCCACTGTCTGCTCTCACACGTGTCCTCTTACACAGTGCCAGCTAACGGGACACTCAGCTGAGGTGCCTGGGAATGACCAGCTGGGTCATTTGGAACCCCATGCCCAGCAATTGTCTGCTTGGAAATCCCGCTCACTCCTCTGGAATGAGGTCATCGGCTTCGCTGTGTGTCAGAATGCTGGTCAGGGAGCAGGTTAACACATTTCTGTGACTCAGCAGAGCGCTGGAGGAAGTATGAAACCACGCATTTCCTTGGCGTGAAGTGCATAGTTATTAGAAGGTACCATTAACCCATCTTCTTTATTTCTTCTGTTGTGTTTAGATGGATCCCGAATACCGTGTGAGAAAATTCTTGGCCCTCTTAAGAGAAGAAGGAGCGTAAGTACATGCAACACTTAAGACCGTCAGCCAGACTTACCACTCTGTTAAATTCCACTGCCTGTTCTAAGACTTGCTCTACAGTGCGTATAAATTTGAATTCTCAACCTTTCTTGGACAACTTTGTTTCCATTTATTAGAGTTCTTCACTGTGTTGTAGGCCTGAGAGACCAAGCAAGGAAATTGGTTGTTCTGTTGGTTTGTTCTCCTTGTCCTGCTTCGCAAAACTTCCTTGTCACAATGCAGGAAAAAACTCAATGGTACATATTTATTGGAGCCTGCTTTTAAATGCATGGGGCTATGACCGTTTTCTTTTGTGAAATGCTTATCTAATAGCAAATGCATAGTGAAAAACGTAGAAAAACCATTAAGAAGCTTTTAGTGATTTTGTGACGCATGGTTTTTTGTAGACCCTCATCTGGTTTTTTGTTTGTTTCTTTTGGGTATTTCTTTCTCAGTAGCCCCCTTGACTTTGAAAACGGACTCTTTGCACACACACAGTGACCAAAGGAAGTGACCAAGGTGAAGATGGCCTGGGATCTTCACTCAACTCAAGATCCTGGACAAAGTGAAACAGTCCCTACCTTCAACACGTGCTCACTCTGCATGATTAGTGCAATAAAACTCCCTCCCTTGTGCTTACTCAGATATTCTGCTGTTTTGTGGAAGGTACAAATTCGCTTTAGAATGCTGTGCTTACCTTTCTGTGCAAGCTAAGATGATTTCTTCTTCCTCGGTCTTTAAGTGCGGGCGATGTACTACACTTGTGAACACTACACGTTTTAAGCTCCCCACCGCCATCGCCACCCAACCCTCTCAGTAAACGTAACAATGTTCCAAGACAACACTTGGCTTCTTAGAAGGAAGACTTTCTAGATGTAAACCAGGAAGAGCGACTGGAAGTGTGGGTTCAAAGGGATTATCTTACAACTCCCCTGTGCTAACACTAAAGGTACTTGGGTATTTGGTTTAGGTTCTCCCAGAAAACTGGTGGTTATCTTTGCCTGAAGGAACAGGGCTTTGAATTTCGAAATGCTGTTCTCAATCATTTTCAGAGATGTTTCCAAGTTGCAGTCAAAAGATCTTTCTTAATAGGAAGTCTGATTATTACCGTGTTGGCCGTGGCATATCCTCAATGTTACTGACTTGCTCTGTGGTTAAGAGATCTGCTAACCGTTACCGCTTGGTAGCTTGTTGTTCAAGACTTGTTAAAGACCCATGTGGAAAAAGCATACACCCCTAAATAGAAAGGAGTCGTTACAATAAAATCATTTATAAACTTTCAGCACGTTACTAGTGTCCAATTCTAAATGGGACAATTCTTTGTAATATTAAAGGCTTATTAGTATCCTTAGCTTAACAACTTAGAATTTATCCTTCCTTTATTTTAAACCATCTGTACTCTCTAGCATCTGTTAAATAAAACACTTTTCTCCAGAAGACACTGTTTTCTAGCCCTTGCCCTCTGAGTCTTTTAACATCCATTCCAGTACATTTAACACATTTCCTTTACCCTCTACACTCTTCTTCCAAAGGGAAGGAGAGCCCGTGGTTTGTCTTATAACGGAGTCAAAAGGAATTAATTAGGTCATCATATTTGTGATGAGACTTACAGAGCAGGCCACTCTCTCCCCACTGCTGCTTAAAACGCAGGGACAGGCAATCAGAAGCCATCTGAAGGGGCTTTGTGCCGCCCAGGGACTTGTTGCCACAGTGGCACTTGGGTGTAGCTCTGTCATTTGTCCCCGTGGTAGAAGGCAAATTGTCTCCAGATCTTGCCATGTATGTATTTTTGGTTGACTTCAGTGTCATATCTATCTTGTTTTGGGTTTTCATCCCTAGCTTTTTTTGTGGCTTTTTAAAAAGTGGATTGTATTGTGAAATTCTGTGATTCCCGGTGGCCAGTATCTTGGATTCCCTTATCTGTTTTACAGCTTGCCTCTTTTCTCTTCCTGTGAAAGCAGCACACATTGTATTAACTTATGTCTCTTGTTAAATGAGGTTGATTTCTTGGTGTTTTGTCCAAAACTATATTGAAAAATATAAATATATTGTTTAATGCAAATGAAGGAATGCAATAAAGAATATCTATACTTGAAAACATTCTGTAGACCAGTATTTTGTATGAAACAGTGTGTATGACTGATAGGAATGTGTGAAGAAGAGGGGGCTCAGAAGAGCCCCTCCTTGCTTTGTTACAACTAGTCTAAGGAGATGGATTGTTTTTATTTAAACATCTCTGGTTTGGGGCACCTGGGTGGGCTCAGTTGGTTAAGCGTCCGACTTCAGCTCAGGTCATGATCTCACGGTTTGTGAGTTCGAGCCCTGCCTTGGGCTCTGTCCTGACAGCTCAGAGCCTGGAGCTGCTTCCGTTTCTGTGTCTCCCTCTCTCTCCGCCCTTCCCCTGCTTGCTCTCTCTCTCTCTCTCTCTCTCTTAAAAATAAACATTAAAAAAAAACTGATTTTCACTATTTAGGGAAGTATAGTCATTTAAAAAGAAAAATAGATCACTAGCATATTTTCAGATGTTAATGCGCAACAAGAACCTCCATACTTATTTTACTTATTTGCACCTTATTAAAAAACAAGTTATACCAAAGCTATAAATGGGTTAGGAATACTCCAGAAAAGAAAATTGTTTCGCAGAATTACTCCTGCCTGTGAAATGCACAAACCAAGGGATTCAGACACTCTCAGTGGGATTTCTTCACCCGTTTCATTTTGGAATCCTGCATCCTTTTTCATTTTTCTGAGCTATAGGATCTCTTAGTCTAAAAGCCCAATCTTCAGAGGTGGACCAGGCTAGGATGAAAGGCAGCTCAGAGAATCAGCAAGGCTCAGTGGGAAGAGGTCAGTTTCAGAGCCTCTCTGACAGCAGGATCAGCTCGCCAGGAGTTGTCTATACCTCCTAGGAGGACCCTAGGCCACCCTGGTCCCTGTGTAGCCTCGAGAAGGTGGGGTCTTGAAGTTATCCCAGAACTGTGCTGGGCAGAGCAAGAGAGCGTCTGAGGTCACAGGCTTAGTGACAAAGCAAAGGAGACTGCAGCCAGCTGCTGCCTTGGGTTTCTTCACATATGGATCCACTGTGAACAGGCTAGTTTTTGTCAGAAAATGTAATTAAAACTTCAAAAAAAGGCTATCTCCTCCTTTCTGTTATTTGTACATCTTCACTCAAATACCTTTAAAAATATATAACAGAAAAACCATAATGGTGGCTGAAATCTGAAACATGGTTTGCCTTAAGGCTGTCTTTTCATGTCCCAAAACCTGCAGTGAACAGCCTCCGCTTTAAGTTTCCACAGCAAGGCACGGAGTAGATTCGAGTGTGTAAATCACGAAGTCCTGGTTAACAGACTTGTTGAAGCACCGAGTCAGCGATCAACAACCAGCCCAGCCCAAGCACAAAAGGTGAAAGCAAGATTTCATGTTCCTCGCCCGGCCGCTTGATTCAGAAGCCTCGTCAAAGACGACACTGGGGAAGGTGTGGATGAAAGTTCAAAAACGCATGTAAATTTCAGAAGTTGCTGCAAAATGATCTAAGTTTCTCCTCCACTGGCAAGCGGTGCTGAGACTGGGCCCTGGAGTTGCGCCCACAGAGGCCGTGTGCTGTGCGGACAATGTGGCCTTACAATGCAGCACAGAGCACCTGTGAGGGGCAAGAATCCCGAGCCGTGAAGACAGAATTTGCAAGGAGGACTCATGTTTGAAATTTTCCCAGCATACGGTCTCTCCACACAACTGACTTTGTCCCACTATTTGGGGAGTTTAAGATTAATGGTAAGGTAACTCTTTGCCTCCTAGAAAGTTCTCTGTTAAGCTAAGAGAAATGATGACAGCGGAGTAACCATAAATTTTGCTGCATTAACTTCACCTGTGTGTATGTAGATCACCTACAGCTTACGTGTCCGTCCACATACCCAGGGTGGCCTGGATCTACCACTGGACCATTGGATACCATCACTGGATGCACCTAGAATAGCCTCACCACCATCTCTCCCCTGCTTTTCTCTGCCTTTCCTTTGCCTTTATTTGTTCTTCTTCCCCTCAGCCTTGAATGCACACATTTTCTTCCCTTTTTTCGTAAAAACTGCTTTGAAAGGAATCTCATTATATTGTCTATTTCAGATCTTTTTTTTTAAAGGTTAAAATTTTTTTTAATATTTATTTTTGAGAGAGAGAGAGAGAGAGCGCAAGCAGGGGAGGGGCAGAGAGAGAGAGAAATGGAGACACAAAATCTAAAGCAGGCTCCAGGCTCTGAGCTGTCAGCACAGAGCCCAACATGGGGCTTAAACCCACAAGCCGTGAGATCATGATCTGAGCTGAAGTCGGACACTCAGCTGACTGAGCCACCCAGGTGGCCCAAAGATTTTTTTTAAAGTTTATTTATTTTGAGAGAGAGCGCACGAGTGGGGGGAGGGGCAGAAAGAGAGGGCGCGAGAGAGAACCCCAAGCAGGCTCTGCACTGTCTCACAGAGCTGTGAGATCATGACCTGAGCCGAAATCAAGAGTCGGACGCTTAGCAGACTGAGCCACCCAGGCGCCCCTTGGATCTTTATTTTTTTAAAACTTCCTCTTGTTTTTAGATGTTTATTAGTATTTATACTTATGGGGAAACTGAACGTTCAAGCACTGCAATAAACTGTGTTCTCTTTAATCATAGTATATGATTAATCATAGAAAGGATTACAAATGGCCTTGGTAAGTATGAATAGGGACCATTTAAATATTTGGCAATCTTCTAGGTTAAAAAAAAAAAAAAAACAACTACCCAGAATGCTGGGGTAGATGAGTATTGGCTTTCTGTCAAAGTTAAAGTACAAGATGAGCAGGGCTGTAAGATACAGAGATTTCCGTATACTTTGCACGTACGATTTCTTGTGCCGCCGATACCACCATTTTTGTGGTTTAAGCTTTTCAGGGACTAAATAAAGACACGTAACGGGCACAGTAAAATTCATGAACTTGTAGTAGCCATTCCTAATCGAAGGTTAGAGGTCTGAATTGTAGCACGAGACAGCCCATCGCCACCACACAGGGCAGACCGCTTTATTTTTATGTTTTTCTATGCAGTGAGATGAGTAAGATTTGCTTCTAATAAAGGTAAATCAGGAGAAAGAAAAAGCAAAAGCGTTTTAGCCGTGCTGCATAAACCGAAGGTGACATTTTATGGGTAGGTCTGAAGACCAAAGGATCGTCTGTTGTCATAAAACCGAGTTATAGCCTCTCACTGTTGAGAAAGCATTGCTTGGGAGTCTCAGGTGAGTCCTTTTGAAGCAGCGTTTTGAGGAGAGAATGCCCTTCCCAGAGCGTGCCCACTGGGGAGTCCTTTCTGCCCCATCGCAAGCTGCAAATGACACCTGTTCCAGGCCACCCAGAGGCTAGGGCACACCACTTCATCTTCCTGACCCACCTACCCCTTCTGTAGATTAGCTAGCAGTGGGGGGAGCCATTTCCAGTCAAGTTTCATTTTCAATAGAGCAAATCCTATTTTCCCAATAAATGGAGTTGAAAACATGGGTGAGGAAAGGATTAACCAACCCCGTGGTCTGCTGGCCTCGAGCCACATCTCTGAGTGTCTGTGACATTAATTTGTGCAGTGGAGGTGCCTGAGTCTATGAAAAGCATTAGCGCCCAACTGCTTACTTGCAAAACTGGGAATTATCTGTTGGATGTTGACTTAGAGCAAAGTAAGCCTGTAAGAAAGCCCTGCAGTGGATCAGACCTACTGTCCCTGATGTCTCCGATGATCCCGCTTTAGAGAACAGAGGGAATGGCTTTGATTTGGGGCACTAACTTAAGGGTGCAGGTGGAGGCCAGCACATCCAGAATCGGATACTCTCGACCTCCTGAGCATTAATCTGGAAACTCCACACACGGTACAATGTATCCGTTTTAAGTTTGTTTACCTTCTCTTTAATGACTTAACAGAAAAAAACTGCATGATGAAATATATTTTCTCCAAATATATATATATTTATATAATATATAATTTTAGTTAACTCAAAGGTATATACATTGTATAATAAATAATATTTATAAAAAGAGACTTTTTGAATATAAAATCAAAAAGATCAACAACTTCTACAACTTTTTACAAAACTTTGGATACAGCAGGTTGGTAGGAAATTTCTGTTGGATACTATTACCTGACTACGGCAAGAATAATTACAATGCACTCAATGTACTATTATTAAATAATTACTTGTCAGCTACTTGAATACGCCCCAGAAACATGACTTTATCACTTTTAATATAGAATACATAGATATGAAAAGACTGTTTTTGAAAATTTGTATCCATTCTGCTGAAATAATTCTCACATAAAGCAAGCATCATCTGGTTGACATGATTTAAAACTTCAGTCTAAGGTGAGGTGGGGAGGGGCATTTCAGACTCTCTGGAGAGGGGATGGGGTGTGGATCTTTATCAGGGCTCGTTGCCAGCGGATTCAAGAGGGCGGGCATGGCTTCTAGATGGTGGCGGCAAGCCTGCCTGGGCAAGCGGGAAGACCCCGGAACCTTAGGTCAGCGTGAGGCAGACCAGAGAGAGAAGGGAGAAAAGGAAGAAACGACTTTGTTCTGGACTATTCTTCCCGATTCTCCTTAAGACACAGCTGCATCGATTCATACTGTCCGATCCGCCTGCCTCCATTCTGCTAGCCTCCTTCAGGACGCGCCAGAGGACCAGCATAGAGCGAGGGGAACTCGGCCGTGAGAGGCTTTACCCGAGGGACCGAGTGACCGCTTGCCCCGCTTCGGACACCCAACCCTGATCCTTGGTAACTGCGCGGATGGGTGCGGTGTCCGCGTGCAGGCGAGGCCGGAGGGTGCGTGTTAAAGAACTCGGCGCTTCTGTTTACCCACACAGGCCAAAGAGAGAAAAGGAGGCCAGAAGACGTGTCTGCT
This sequence comes from Panthera leo, assembly GCF_018350215.1. Classification (NCBI taxonomy): domain Eukaryota; kingdom Metazoa; phylum Chordata; class Mammalia; order Carnivora; family Felidae; genus Panthera; species Panthera leo. The sequence continues at coordinate 43,570,936 of NC_056692.1, read as the reverse complement.
TCAGAGAGGAGACGAAGGAGTGACTTTTAACACCCCCCCCGGCCCCCCCCCACCTACGAGTCACCAAATTGGAACTTCGGGACCAGATCGCCACTCCCTGACCCTTTGTCTAACTTCTACCAAGGTGGCCTAGACTCCCAGCCACTCTACCTGGGCTTGTTTTTGTGGAGAATCTGCCGGTGAGCCGGGCTGGGAGGGATTGAACGGCCCCGTCTAAAGGTACCACTTGTTGCTTTAGGAAGCTACTGGAGCTGCAGAAGGCCGGCCCCCTTGAAACATAACCTATTTACATCATCCTCTGAAAACCAACAGAAACAAAACAAGCAAAACAACCCCACCGTGCCGCGTGACTGGTGGAAGCCGCAGAATGGGCAACAAGAGGGGGAGCGGCTCTGACTGCAGGTCCTAAGAGCCTCTTGTGCAGAACCGGGTTACAGAGAAAACGAGACAGAACACACAGTTGCTTTTCAAACAGCTTACCAGGCCACCCAGCGCTCCTGGTTCTTCAAAACTCAAAATCCTACTCCCACAATCGCCTTGGGCCTCCCTACCACTTTATCCTAGCTAAACCTATGGCTTTTGTCAGAATGTGGAAGGACATCAGATTTGCACAGGAGGAGACGGAGAAAAGGAGACTGCAGGGGTCTGTCCTACTTCGTAACTCCCACCTCACGGGCGTCTTGGCGCATCACCAGAAGGAGCGGTCTGGAAACAGAATCTTGCCCGTGCTGAAGTCTTCACCACCGGGCAGAGAGCTCACGGTAGCCCAGCCTGTTCTGTCGGAGTAGAATTTTTTTTTTTTTTTCCATTTTTTATTTTCTTTAACATGTGCAAAGAGAAGCCTGGGGTCCGTTCCTATCAGACCCTAGAGAACTAAAGAGAAAGCCCCTTCTTTAAAAACCACACACCATCCAGAGCAGGGTGAGAGACTTAAGAGAGAACGCGAGGGGGGCCTCCCCGTCAGCGGGCGGCTCGGGTCCAGGTAATTTACCGCACGGGCGTCTGGCAACAGTCCGGGTTCCTTGCTGTCTGGTGCTGAGGGCTGAGCCCGGCTCCAGGTCCTGCTTCCCATGGGACTTCGGTGAATCTGCCCAGCCACACACTTCACCCGTTCCCACTGCCCTTTGGAAAACAAAGAGGAAGAATTAAGAGACGCAATGCCTTTCTCAGAGAAACCACCCGTTGGGGGGCTGAGATCCGAGGCTGATGACGGGCGATCTCGACGCTTCTCGACACTTCTCGTGTGCCCGGGGGCTAACGGGGGCACTTAAGTGGCTTTTCCATACCCCCTGCCCTCCTCTGCTTTTGGGGCCTGCCGCTGAGGAAGGGTGCGAGATTTAAACAGGAACGGTAGGGCTTTAGCCACCACCGATGTGGATCCAAATCCTACCTGCCCCACCTTCTAGCTGGGAGCTCAGGCAGCAGGGAGCCCGGGCGTGGGCAGCTGTCCTCTTGCAAGAATCTGCCCTGTGTAGACACCGGGGGAACCCTGCCAGTCTAGCCCCCCGGCCCCATTCCCACCGAGAGTGGACCCGTGCCCTGCGCTTCCCTGTCGCACCGATAGTTTGATGATGAGCCGTCCACACAGGAGCACGTCTATTTAATTAACTGTGAATAATTCCTTCTCAGGAGAACAGCAAAGTGCACATCTTACTCATTTGTGTACTTCCATCTCATAAAGGATTTGAGCCCCAAAGCGCTTTCGTGGGCATCCCCGATCAACCCTCCACTCCTCAGGGAGCTGACAAGACCAAGGGAAGATTATTTTCCGGGGGCAGAAACCGAGGCTCAGCCAGATTAAAGGGACGTGTCCAAGGTTTTGCAGCAAGTTAGTGACGGATCCAGCACTTGGGGCCAGCCAGGCCACCTGACTCTTGTCCAGAGACCTGTCCAGCTTACTGGGCTCACAACATCTGAATAACAAGGAATAAACCCGGTACTTGCCAAGGGAGGAAATGAGTGGTAAAGCATGAGACCCACAAGCTACAAGCAATGGAGAAGATGTTTTCCCCACCCAGGGGGGCCCGGGAATCTCTGGCCTTCCTATGGTAGAAAGCCATTTGACTGGGGCTCGCTCCCCACCCAGTGGGTGGAGGGCACATGTCCGTGCCGGCCTGTCTTGAAAGTTCCCATCTTGCCCATGGCGTCAGTGTGGATGAAAAGACGGGCGAGATAACCAGGTCTCGGCCAATCTTGGGCCTGTGGCTTCTGATCAAGCAGCAGGCTTGGGGGAAGTCGCTCTCGGAGGTCGGCTCTGCTTAGCCTGGGAATCTTTGCCACCTCCTCGGACCATGTGCCAGGCCCTGTGTATACAGCCATACGACAACCCTGTGAGGGACTGGCTCTTGTCCCCGGTTCACAAATGAGGGAGCCAGGGCACAGAGAAGCTCAACAGCTCGTCCCAAATCACTCAACAAGTAGAGTATTTGTTCAAAGGGCACCACATTGGGAGAGAGTCCTCCACTCGTCCCAGAGCAAGGGCTCCAGAGTGACCGGAGAGGAGGGGCCTGGGGACCCGATCTACCTAGATGTGGCATCTTGAAAACGTGTCTACGTAGCACTTTTATAAGGCTGGAGAAAACACCATTCTACTTCAGAAATGGGAGAAAAGAGGGCCGAAGATGTACTGATACCTCTTAGGGTCAGTACTAACCCCAGGGGCGGAAGGCAGGGGATTTTCTGGAGCCTGAGGGTCAAGACACCTCCTTCTCTGCTTGGCAGATGGCTCTTCTTGGCTGCCCACCTGGAGGAGGGGACGTGCTGGGACGCAGCTGCGGGTCTGAACCAACGACCCCCTAGAGCCCCCTAGAGCCACTGATGGGACCTGGGCTGCTGCTGCTATGGCCTCTGCAGTTGCCACACACGAAGCTTCCTGGAGGCAGAGACCTGGGCTCAGTGTTCCGACCCCGGCAATGGGTAAGCCAGACGGATGTCCAGTGTGAGTGTTCTGAAATTCTGACTTCCCCAAAGCTCCCTGTCAGAATGGCCAGCGCCACGTCCTGCTTGATGGTGGGGACACCATGTTGCCTCTGGCCATAGTGGCCATGCTACAATGGGCCTGTGAGCTCTTTCACGGTCGCTAACTCTTCTATCATGAGAAGCAAGAAATGAAACTTGGCCAGGTGATGACACCATCTCACCGCATGAAGACACCCTCATGTCACGGCTCTCTGACGGCCTCTGTCCCTCTCTGTTAGTAGGAGATTCAGACAAACATACACCCCTGGTGGCTCATTTGAGCCTCACGACACTTATGTTAGGCTCCAACCATCACTGTACAGATGGGGACACTGGGCTTTGGGGTTCCACGGCTGGTACGTGATGGGGCTGGAGCCACCTCTGTCCTCTTTCCACTGGCCACACTGCACTTACTCAGACACCAAGAAAGTACCACCAAGTTCCAAGTGCCTCCCGCTGCCTTTCCGGGCTCCATCCCGGCCAGGTCGTAACCTGAGCTACACGGAGGGGCCTCGCAGATGGGGTGAGTGAGTCCCCTTCACCCAGAGCTCTCCCCATGACCATGACCTGGGTTCCCCCAAGCCTCAGGGAGGCCCGGCCCCGCCCCCAGGCCCACACAGCCTAGACGTGCGCCACCAGCTCTGAAGTGCCCTCTGGGGTGAATTGCATCACCTGGTGGGGTGCTCTTTCCTGCCCTGCCCCCGGGAGGGGGGTGAGGGGATGATCCAGGCAGGCAAGTTCTTTGCAGTGAACCAAGCACTGTCCCCAGTGTCCTTTCATTGGTCCCCCACAGCACCTCCGGGGAGGATGGCAGATAAGGAGGCAGCTCTGTAAAAACGCTCTTGTCTTGGTCCCCCCGGCCGGCAAGCGGTGGCAGCTGGACCAGGGCTCATGACTCTATAGACTAGGCTCCCTCTCAGGGCAGAGAAGAGGGAGAAGGGGCATAGTGGCCTCAGCCCTTCCACCTCCAAGACTCTAGGACCACCCTCCATCGGTTCTGAACTATGCTGGGGACCTATGGACACAGGGGCCTGGCACCTGCGTGTCTCCCACGCAGGCCACCTCTGGGAAGCTTGGGAACATAATCCACCAGCCTTTGATCCCTTGATTACTCACCACCATCACTCTGAACTTGAATCCCTCCTCCTCCCCATCCCCTTCCATAAACTCGCTCAGAGTGCCCCCGCCCCACCCAAGCTTTAGATCTGTCAGGATATGGGCTTACATACACCGCTTCCCCCCACCCACCTCCTCCAGGTCGGTAGGATTTATGCTTGTGCAAAAACTTGCCCTCTCCGTTCAAGGTGGATGCAAAAATGACTCTGCCCCGGGGGTAAAAGAGGATCTTTGGCCTGCTATTTCAAGTATTTTAACCCCCTTGTTTTACGGTAAGGAAACGGAGACCCACGAAAGCGGAAGAACAGGAAATTAGGGAGTTCCTGGAACAGGGCAACACTGGGACCAGAAGTCGGGTGTCCTGGTTTCCAACCCCAGTGTCCCTCCTCTGGCGCCACAGATGCTCAGCAATGACAGCCAGTGGCCACGCAAAAGTCTGACCTGGCTCATAAGTGACTAACTTGTATACAAATGTTAATCAATTGCCGCCTTGTGTGCACACTCTCGCTGTTATCGGTGCTTTGGGCAATCGGCGCAGGAAAGCGGTCCAAGGATCATTGCCACCGAAGCTTGGGAAATCCTGGCTTCCTAATTTGTCCCTGGAAGCTTGTGTGCCTTGGGTGACTCAGGAATAGAAGCAGGCTGCTGGAGAAGAGGCAATGGGCAAATCCAGTTCCCTGCCCCCTGCCCTCCCTCCCCCCCCTCCCCACCCCGCCACCCTACCTGGCTCCCTACTTGCAGGTGTGTACATCGTAGATGCGGATGCACTCCTGACAGCTCACGTAGCAGCACCAGTGGAAGATGCAGTGACATTTCTCCTTCCGCTTCTCCGTCCTCGTGTTGTGGCCGCGGCCACAGCAGAGCAGGTCGCAGCCATCGATGCCATGGGAGGTGACATTGCAAGTCCGGTCCCTGGTGCCAAAGGAGCCCGTCTCGGGGTTGGGCTCGCAGAAGTTGGGGGAGTTCTCGTAGTAGACCAGGTCCCTCTCGGTGGGCGGCTTGAAGAGCGCGTACTTGGCGCGGAGGGTCTCCACCCAGCCGCGGGATTCGCGGTGCTTCTCCACCACCATCTCGGAGGCGCTGTCGTACTTGTCCTTGAGGAAGTCGCCGATGGCGCGGAAGTCGGGCTGGGCCCACCAGCAGGTCTTGACCTCGCAGCTGCCTGACAGCCCGTGGCACTTGCACTTGAGGTGCATGTGGTCCAGGATGGTCTGGGGAAGAGGAGTGGCAGCTGGCCCCCGGAACGACCCCACCTGGGAGTACACCTAGGCCCTCCCACTCTGCCCCCGCCCACCCCCATCCCTGGAGCCTTCTCCGTGCCTACTGGGTGCCGGGAAGACAACGGATTGGGGACCGAGGTGCGGACCTAAAAACGATGACCATCGTCTCCCTCCCCTTCACAGCCCAAGCATTGGCAGAAATCGCAGCCATTTTTCAAAGCTGCAGGAAATAGGGATTGCGACCCCCGTTTAACAGATGGGGAAACCGAGGCTGGGAGCGTAAGTGACTCGCCCTAGGTCAAACCACCAGAGGAAGGGGTGGAGGTTGAACTCAAAGCCAAGCCCACCGGTCTTCACAGCCCTGCACAGGCTGCCCACGTGCACTGGATGGGCTGGCGGGTACCTGCGCCACGGGGCCGCCACACTCCCGAGTTGACGCACCCCTGAGGAAGGCGGGCGGGCGGGCGCGCAGGGGAACAGCCCAAGGAGAACGGAGGGTGAACAGAAGGGGTGATTGTGGGGCGTGGGGGGGGGGGGGGGGTGACAGGCTCCACCAGGGGGAAAGAGGAGAGCAGGGAGCCCGCATGTACAAGAACCACCAGAAGGGTAGGGTGGGGCAGGGGTGGGGCCAGCCGGGAGGGGCAGGCACAGGGTCCGAAAAGGGGTACCGGGCAGGGTCGGGGCGAGGGCGGCCGCAGCTCACCGTGCGGCCCGCCTCGTTGTTGTGCTTGTTCATGGCCGAGCGCGCGTCCGGCCTGTTCTCGCGCGCGTCCGCGAACTCCCGGGACACGAGCACCCCGAAGTCGGCGTCCTCGCTGCAGCCGCCCCACTTCCAGCCCTCGCCTGGCGGCCCCTTGTGATGCGAGTCGCAGCCGCAGATGGTGGAGGTGCCCTCGGCACAGGAGCGCGTGACGGCGAAGGCCACGCCGGCAGAGGCGATGGCGTGCACGAAGGCCGACTCGCGGGTGGCTGCGGGGAGGGCATTGCTCAGGCCGGGTCCCGGGGGGGAGGGGGGGGGCAGCCTCTCTGCCTCGACCTCCCCAGTCGGGAAGAAGGCCCCGAGGACAGAGGGAGGAACCTAGGTGCCCTTCCGACCCCCTTTGGCCCAGTCTCTGAGGTACCCCCACTTTACAGATGAGCAAACTGAGGCTCAGGGCAGTAACTGATCAACTCGGGGCCTCAACGCCTGCTACAGGGTAAAAACAGCAGTGGGAACTATAGCTCTGGCAGGTTGCTGAAGAGATAAAGTAGTCCTGCTCTGGCCTAGCCCCAGGCCCCCTGCCTTCCATCTGCCCAAATTCCAGAGACCACAGCACACGCCTGAGCCCCCCCACTCCTGAGAGAGCCTGAGGTCTGCGGGCGGGCAGCCTGGGAACCTACCACCGAAACGTAGTCAGGATGCCCTTGGGCAGACCCTTTCCTTTTCTGAGCCTCAGTTACCCTCTCTGTAAAACGGGTATAAGTTCCCTCTGTCACCAGACTTCCTGACCAGGACGGCAGTGACCTGCATCCCGAGCCCTCCGCCCGCCACCACCAGGAGGATCAGAAAACAAGGCAGTTCCCTTGGTTCCGCCCCAGGGTCCCCTGAAGGGAAAGGAGAAATTCTTAGGGGTGTCCCCCTAGCCTCCTTATCGTGATAACCACCTTTGAGCTCTCAGTATGCACCAGATTCTGCCCTTCGTGGGCGTTAGCTCATTTAATCCTCTTAACCACGAGGCAGAAAGTCTTAACATAGGCCTGTTTTACAGATGCAGACATTGACGACCACGGGGCGAAGGCCTGGGAGACGACAGTCCAACTATCTCTCTCCCTGCGGGCGAGGCACCCAGAACCGGAGGTGACCTGCCCAAGGCCACGCGGGCGGGCTTAGGAGCCAGGCTCGCGTCCTGAGTGCGGAGGGAGATCGCGCCCGCCCCCCACCCCCCGCACACAAGCGGGGAGCCTGGTGGCCTCATGGGCCACCTGCAGAGGAGCCGCCCGTCCCGCTTCCACGGACCGCCTCGCCGGCGCAGCGAGCCCGCGCAGCCCAGGCGGACCGCGGCCGCGAGCCACCAAGGCGGGGGGCCCGAGCCCCACCGCCCCGCTCTCCGCGCCCCCCGTTCCAGCCCCCGCCCTCCCCCGCCCGGGCGGCCCGGGGACGGCGGCGCCGAGGACCCAGCGCCTCGCTTCCGGCCGGGCCCGCGGCCTCTCGCGGCGGCGGCGGCGGCGGCGGCGGCGGCGGCGGCGCCCGGGCCCCGGGCCGCGCTCGGTTCCCAGCCCCGGGGACGCGGGGGCGGCGGGGGCGGGGCGGGGATTAGCCTGGGAGCGGCGCTGACAGCCCCGCTGTGCCGGTCCCCGTCCGGCGGGGCCCGCTGGGCCGCTCAATCCGCCTTTGTTCGCGCGGTGTCACACCGCATTACCCGCATAATGCGGCCGCCGGGCCCGGGCCGCCGGGCCGGCCGCCACCGCGTAGCAACGGGCGGCTCCCGCGGCCGGGCCGCGCCCCCGGCCCCGGCGCCGGCCCGCGAAATCCCCATTGAAGCGGTGCCCCCCGCCCCCGCGCCGCGCCGAATGGCCAGAGGGCGTGTGAATGGCGCGGCGGCCGCAGCGGGCGCGGGGCCGGGCCGCGCGGTGGGGGGCGGCGCTCGGGCCCCTTTCAAGCCGCCTAAGCCCCTCCGGGCCGCCCGCGCCGCCCCGCCCGCGGAACGCGATCCCCGGCTTGCCCGCGCCCCGCCGTCGCGGCCCCGTCGCCTTCCGGCCGTCGACCCCCGCGGCCCCCGCCCCACGGGCGCGCGGTGCGAGTCCCCGGGCCGGCCAACCGTGGGGAGTGGGCCTCGGCCTCCGCGGAAGAGGCGCGCCCCGGGGAACCGGGCCCTGCCACCCTGGCTCTCCAAGCGGGAAGGTGGTAGAAATTAACTCTTGGCGGCCCACACGGCTTGGGGGCTGGCCAAGGGCCGCGCGCCAGCGTGGAGCCCAGGGCAGGGTTCGAACCCGGTTCACGGCCCGGGCTCTGGGCGCCAGCGCGTGCGTGGGCCCTTTTCCCAGACCCTCCTCGGCTTCATCAAATTCCTAGAGTTTCGGGCAACTTACCCAGCTCCCAGCCCCGGCCCAACACAAAACTGCCCTCTTGCAATTTAGGATGATGAAGGGGCAGGTACCGGAACCCACAACGGCGATTTAAAACGTTAAACACGGACGTGAATGGGGAATAAGCTCAAAGGGCCCGATTTTCATTGCCAAATGTCCCAAGAGGGTCAAAGCAACCAGAAGGCGAGTCTTGCTTTTGGGGAGCGCGTCTAGACGCCAGGCTGTTTGATTAAGCGCTCCCTGGCCCGAGGTGGGGCACCGGAAGGCGGTGAGACCGACACACCGGCAAGATCAGGTTTGAAATGCAAACCGCCGCCACTTGGCCCCAATTAGAGGCCAAACCTTTTATGTAAACAAGGAATAATTAGCTTTGGTAATAGAAGCGTAAACAGAACCATCATCCATTGATTCCCTAATTGCCCTTCTGTCCCTTGACAATGGCCTGTAGGTCAGACCGACTCAGCACACTTGAGACACAGGTAAAGGGGGCACGACACACTCAATGTAGGGGCCCGTCCCCCCACTTGCCACCCACTCTCTGTCAGATCCACCTGGCTCTCAGATCCCTTTTCCTTCTGGCTATGAATACAGTTTTGTAGAAGGAGGGAGGGCCAGGCTCACCAATTTGGGTGGCAAAGCCCTGGTGGTGGTCCAGAGGGTTCAAGTTGCTGCGGGGGGGGGGGGGGGGGGGGGGGGGGGGAAGCGGTGGCTCCTTGGAGGCGAGCTGGGGTCGCTACATTCCTGGACACTGCCCTTCCTCAGAGTTGCCCATCTTCAGCCCAGAACTCACAGCCCCAAAGTCCCCTTCTTGGGAGCAGTTGCCCCCCTACCGCTCGCTCTCTTTTGGTCATGTTTGAAGTCAAGTTGGGTGAACCCCATTCATTTCAGGTACAGCGGGTTAGACTCCTGGGTGGCAGGAGGGCTGGAAAGTTACCGGGACACCAGCACGCCCAGTAGCCCCTCCACAGTCCTTGGGCACGTCCAGCTTGCAGGGCACATGGCGACCAGCGGGATCTTCTCCCTGAAACCTTGGGGGCAATGCAATGCCACCAGCTCCAGGCAGTTTCCTCAACTCCAGAATTTTCTAGAAGGGAGGGACCTAGAGGTGGTGATGCCCTCATCCCACCCAAAAGCTAGATTTGCATAGCACTTAACACAGTGTTGGGAAAATGTCGCAACTGTCCGCATCAAGGCCTGCCCCCTCCACTGTGCAGCCGGGAGCGGGGAGGAAGGCCATGGCCACCTCTCCTGCCCTAGGATCTCGGGATACAGAGCATCTCCAGGCTGCTCAACCTCCAGTGGCACCTGGGAAGGTGTGGCAGCCAAGGTGACCCAACTGGATCCGTCCAGAGAGGGAGCCCGCCCACTCCTGTGGAGGCTGTGGGCCGTGACTGGCTTTATGGCCCTCTCCTGGGGACCCTGGGCTGGGAACTGAGGCCTGCTGAGGTGGAAGGCTCACGTGTCCTCATGCCCTCCCCCAATCTAGCCCCTCACCCACCTCCTACTCAGCCCAGAGACAGTACCTTTGTCTAGGACGGGCCCGAAGATGGCCAGGCTGTCGTCTATGGTGGTGCAGTTCCAGCGGCGGCCCCGGAACTGGTGCTGGCACTCCTGGATGCCCAGCTTCACGCCCTCGGCCACGCTGGGCATGATCTCGATGTAATTGCGGCAGAAGCGCAGCTGCTTGGGGACCAGGCCTGGGATGGAGCCGCAGAGCAGGGGCTGCGAGCCCAGCGAGGTGTACTGCTGGCCCAGGGCCAGGGACCTGCAGGCAGACAGAGGGCAGTGGCATTGCCGGCACAGGGCACACGGAACGTCATGGGCATTGCGTCTTCCTCGTGAGCCCTCTGGGGCAGGTGGAGCGATGGAGGGCCCGTCAGCCCGAACCCATGGCCTTGAGAAACGTAGTACCTGAATGTGCTGTCTTGACCTCAAGAATACACCATCCCTTGAAGGGCAGAGCTCTGACCCAGGCCAAGTCAGCCCTCTGATGTGGGCATATCTGACGTGAGCACAGTGACCAGTAGGAACCTCTCGTGGGGGCCCTTGGGGGCAATGCAATACCGTGAAAAGAACCCTGGACTGGAAAGATCCTATTGAGAGCCCAGGTTAAGTCCCTCCTAGGCTCTGGGCCAGTTGCCCTGACGGGCATTGAAGCAGTTGGGCTGGACAAGCTTCTAGGGAGTCTAAGTTTCTAAAGCCACATAGAGACTCCAATGACCCATGGGAAATAACCCAAACCCAAGTCAAGGAAGCTGGCAGGAGCTGGCCTGACCCCAGTCCCAACTCAGCTAAAGCAGAGAAGCCCCAGTCCCAGTGGGGAACTTGTACATGCATGTGTGTCTGAGGTTTGCGCGCACACACACACACACACACACACTGCCCATGGCAGTGCCCCTCCCCAGGATACTGCCTGCCCAGCCCAAAGCTCCCAGTGTCTCCCCAGGGAACTGATGGCTTCTACTAGGTCCTCTGTCCTTTGTCCACCAGGGCCTCCAGGACCATCTTGGCAGCTTCCTAGAAGTTTCTAGAGTGCCATCTTCCCTCTCACCAGCGATTGGAACTTGGCTTTGTTGCACGACAAGTTTAGCTCAGTGTCAGGAGGGAGAAGATGTCAGAGCATACACTCACGACCTTACTCAAGTCACCTCACCTTTTAACCTTCATTTCTCAAGCCATATCCGGTCAGACCCTCAGATTTTATTAAGAGTCAACAGAAGGAAAGGTCTTGGGGGGAGCCGGGGAAGGAGAAACAAGAGTTTAAAAAAACTAGAAAAATCAAGGTGCTGCTCGTCCACTCTCTCCCCCAGCACAGGGAGAGCAGGGATGACATTTTGTGGGAAAGACTGAGAAAATGATCTGTGGGTCTCAGTGGACCTCAAGGCCAGTCGCAATCAGCCCTGTGGTCAGGACAGTGTGAGCTGGAAGAAGGGTTGCATGGGGGCCCTTTACATCCAGCACCGACCCAAGCAAGGCTCCAGTCTGGCAGTGACCTTGGTCAAGTCTCCCACACAAAGTGATGACAGAAACCTTGGGAAGAGGGTCCAGAAGACCCCAGATTCAGATCAGGAAAAGCAAAACAAAACAAAACAAAACATGCAAAAGCTTCCTGGACTAGACACAGGGCTGAACCAAATGTCTGCCATTCATCAGCTCTTACTACGTGCTTCACTTCTGATCAGTTCTCCAGGGTGGCGACGAAGAAGCGGAGGTTTAGGAAGGATGTCAGCTTGCTCAAGGCTTTTTGGTGCCAGGTCTGCGACAGAGCAGGGCATGCTCCCCGAGCTGAGTCTTCCCCTTGGGTTTGCTTCACTGAATCCTCAGAGCAGCTATGTGACACAGAAGGGGGCATTACAGCAGCCCTGTTTCCAGATGGTGTAGACTGGTGTACTGAGTAACCAGCCCAGCCGGCAGAGCTGCTAAGAAGTTGCTCATCGGACCCCAAGACATCTGGCTCCAGAGCCTGTGGGGCAAACCACTGTGCCACCTGTCTTCTTGGCTATGCCTGCTTGGGTCCTGAAGGAGGCAGGACTGGCCCATCTGTGGCCTGAGCCACACCACCGGTCCCACACCCGAGTGAGATAGAGCGGGTCAGCCCAGAGCCCCCGGATGGGCACATGGCACCCGGCACCCAATGGAGCCCTGTTCTGCCCCTGCCCTGCTTCCAGTTATAAACAGGTTATCATGATAACCGTGATATTCAAATATCCGTCACTGATTATATGCTGGGCCAGTTCTAAGCTCTCGTGTCTCTTACCTTACGTAATCCTCATAGCAAGTCTGTGAGATAGGAACTTCATTATCATCGTTATTGTCCCATTTCCTAGATGAGGAAAACTGAGGCCCGGAAGCCAAGTAACCTGTCCAAGTCTGCAGGATGGCCAAGTGTCAGCGTTGAGCCTCCCTCCCAGTTCGGGCTGCCTCCCCACCCGCTTTTAGCCGGGACCTCCAGCCCAGCCCCGCCAGCCGCCCGGACAGCACTGCCCTCACTGGAGTGGGAACCCGAGCCCGGGGCTGGGGGTAGATAGCACGGCGCCATCCTGAGAGGACGGCACGGGAGTGAGGCTCCCCTGGGAAGAAGCCCAGGCCTTTCCCACTCCCTCCCTGGACATTTAGGACCCGAAACCCCATATGAGGAGGCCAGTCGGAGACAAGAGCTGAGCCCCGTGGGGAACCTGCCACCCCACCTGGGTTTGGTCCTGAGTGTGGTGCCATGAAAACCCCTCTCCAAGGGTGTGTTGCTAAGTCCTTGCCCCCCCGCCACGCCTGTCCCAGTGCGGCACGGGAAGACCTGGGCCCACTTCCCAGCCTCAGCGTCCTTCCCCTTTGGCCAGGGCCAGTCTCCCCGGGGTCCCCACCACGGGCCCCCGTCCACGCCTGTGTCTGGAGGTGTGGGCCGCCCCTGCGGTGGCCGTGCTTGCGGTCAGCTCGGCCTCCTGCCCCCACGGCACACACTCTTCTCACGGCCGGTCTGTCCCACAGTCACTTCTGGCACCCGGGACCCTGTCCCATGGCACCTCCCCCACTTATTGGTCTGCTCACCAGCCAAGGCCCCAAGGCCCCCAAGGCTCCAGCCTCTTTTTGCCCAGCGATGAAAGTTGGGCCGAGCCCGAATTCAACCCTGGGTTTGTCTGGCTCCAAGCGTGACACCCTCTGAAAACAACTCCCTGACTCAGAGATGAGACCTTTCCCCTTTCCCGCCAAACCCTGGCCCCTCCCTGCTGCCCGGGGGCCAACCAGCTATTCACCCCAGTGCTGTTTCCTAACTACGGGTGTCAATTTCCTTAACCTTGCCGTGCCTCAGTTTCTCCACCTGTAACATAGACGTAAGAGGAGTAAATGATGGTCGTGCGGTTACCGTGGCGGGGGGTGTCCCAAGCACTCTGTCCCTGCCCTGTCAGCACCCTCAGCCTCCTGCCCTCCATCTCTGACTTGATAGAACACATCAGAATTTTCAGAACCCCTTCCCATCCATCGCTGGGAAGGATGCCTGGGCTCAGAGCAGCTCAGTGCTAACCGGGGTGGCTGGACAGACACCTGGGATCTGGCTGAGTGTTAAAGGCACCCAAAGGGCAAGGGCACAGAGACGTTTCCAGGGTGCTCCTTGCCAGGGTTCCAGCTCGGATCTGGATATCCCGCTGGCAGTGAGCAAGGCCCTCTGGGGATGAGGGCGACGGGCCAGCAATGGGGCTGACGAGGCCTCGGCCGTGGGACTGACTTCTGCAGGATGGCTGCCGTCCCCCAGACACGGCCGGGCACCCCTCCCCCCCGCTCCCCCTACCGAGCATCCTACCCGCACAGGGCTCAGGTCTGAACCTCTGCCGCCACGGATGCGTCAATTCAACTCACAGCTCCTCGTCCCCCATTAGGAGGTACACATTCCCCTGGAGGGGGTCGGTGGGGGGGGGGCACACAGCAAGCCTCATTCTCCCTAGTTCTTCCTACCCGAGTGCAAGCGGCTCCGGGTGCTTTGCCGGGCAGCCCCCCACATCGCGCCTCTGCTGGGGCTGAGCCCTCCGCCCGGAGTGCCCGTCCCCCGCCAAGCTGCTGTCGAGCACCTTACCCATCCTTCAACACATGCGTCTTGGGTCACCTCCTTTCTAAAGACTTTCGGGGGCTCCCAGGTGAAGGTAACCTCTCCCGCCTCTGTGTCTTTGCTGTACCTTATTCCTATCTTATTACAAAGCCCTGGACTCATTTGTTTCCAGCTTGATCTGCTGTGGGAGTAAGAGTTCCCTAGGGAGAGAGGCTGTGTCTTCTCCCATCTCTCCAACACCTCGGCCTGTGACACACACACACACACACACACACACACACACACGAGCACACTTGGTCTACTGAAAGTCCAGGCCACACGATGGGTAGTTGCTAATTCTCAAGGGAAGGATTGAAGGAGCCCCTCCTTCCCCCCAAGGCCAGTCTGATGTCCTTTTCTTGCAGTGTTTTGGCCTTACTCCCCAGGAATCCAGGCATCCGGAGGTCTCGCCTCCACACAGGACAAGACTCCTCGGTTCCGCTGAGGAAGTTCCTATGGTTAGGACCTGCGGACAACAGCCAGGCTCCCAAGGGAGGTAGGGACCCGCCTGGCATTGGCAGCTGGTGAGGGGGAGGGCGGAGGGCACTGCCGGGCCTTCCCAGCTGGGCGGGGGCTATTTATACCCAGCTCCCGGCCTTGCCCTGCCCGAGGGCCCTGCCACCCTCCCCTGAGGACAGCTCGTCCTCCACCCCAACCACCCACCGCCCAGCTGGGCTGAGGACAGACACGGGCAGCCGGGCAGACGGGCCCATAGCAGGTGCCAGCATGCAACAGGCTGCTCGTGGGGCCCTCGACGTTGACCTCTCGGGGGGAAATGCCCTGTCCGAATAGGCTGGCCTTGAATATGTGCACTGCCTTATCCGACTGCCACGGCACCCTGGTTCTCTCCTCTCCCCGACGACACTTCCCGTCTCCCGAGGCCCGAAGGCGGGCCTGTGGGGCGGGCTAGGGCAGAGATAAAACTTGTAACCGAAGAACGCAGGTCGGCCTGGATGCTGACTTGACTTACGCGCCACGGTGACACTCACAAGTGCTCTGCACAGGGAGCGTGTCCCGTCTGGTGTTGCTGGCATTGTCGGCCCCCAGATTCTACCATCCACCCATCATGGGCACCCCCCTCCCTGCTTCGGGCTGTCTGCGGCAGGGGGGTACAGGATGTGGATGTGCCGTCCCTGCTCTGCTTTCCTTTTAAGGCTCCGTTAGGGCTGGAGCCCTGCACCCAACCTCCGCTGCACCCAAACTTGTTTATAGTTTTTACCTTGCCCCCCCTCCGCCGCCACCACCAACATAATAGGGTTTTAGAGACGGGAGGGGCCTCAGGAGTCACAGTCTCAGTGTTTCGTATTTGTTAGCTGTTTTTTTTCCCGAGTGGAATCACAGACAGCCTTCCCCCCTACTCCGCTCTACATAAAACAGATCAAAAAGAGGGGCCCGTCCTTCGAAAAGCGAAACGTAGAATCACCACGCAATCCAGAAATGCCACTCCTAGCTACGTGCCCAAGAGAATTGAAGGCAAGAACACGGGCACGTGTATATCAGCCTCACGGCAGCGCGACAGGTAGATACCCCAAGTGTCGGTCAGATGAACGGACAACGAAATGTGGCGTGTCCACAAGGTGGAATATTGTTCAGCCACAAAAAGGAATGAAGTTCCGGCACCTGCTACAACATGGATGAAGCTGCTCAACATGATGCCAAGTGAAAAGAGCGAGTCACCAAAGGACAAATGTTGTACGCGAGGAACCTAGAGTAGGCAAATTCCTAGTGACAGAAAGTAGAGTAGAGGTTACCAGAGGCCGGCAAGCGGGAGGGAAGTTATTGCTTAATGAGTATAGTTTCTGCCCCCACCAACAGCCCCTCTGCAGGATGAAACCTGAGAACCGCTGGTCTAGTCCAATCCCTTCCTTCTCTAGTTGGGAAGACGGAGGCCCAGAGAAGGTCTGTCATTTTCCCAAGTCACACAGTCACCTATGGGTGGGGCTATGGAAGATGGGGAGGGGCACAGCCCAAGGAACGTCTCCCCTTCTGCTCCCCCCTGTCTCAGGGCGAGCTCCATGGGGCCGCCTGCCGCCTGCCCTAGTCGTGTCTTTCTTGGAGTCCTCAAGCCTAACTATCTCTGCCAGCCCCAGGCAGGGCACCTGACATGGGTGCTGAGAGGGAAGGAAGGAGACAGAAAGGGGACGGAGTCAGAAGCCGCTTGCTCTGCGGTCACCTGTCTCTCTCTCTCTCTCTCTCCTCCAGAGTGACCACCACGTTTCAGGAAATCCTACAATAACCCAGTGCTTGGTGCTCCGCCTGCTGGCCCCTGGGCAGTAAAGGACAGGTGCCCTCTCCGCTCCTGGGTCCAGTGGGGCCCCACCCTGGCCTGGGACAAGACGAAAACTTCCAGAAGGAGAAGGAAAGGTTTGAAAATGGGCAGGGAGTAAAGAGCCGAGTGTTGGTTTGGGAACTCAAGGCTACTACCTTTCCATTTAGGTCAGGAGGCCCTTCGGGGCTGGCAGACGGCACGAGGGGAGCCTGACAAGTTCAGTGGCATGTAGCAGGTGGGGCAGGGCAGGGGCAGCGCCTGGGGAGCCCTGATGCACCTGACTCCTGCAACCACACGGCAAGGTAACCACTGTTCCTGATGTTGAGAGGCCTCCGGTGACTCACCGGGCGACTTAGCAGGGAGCTCGTGACAGAGCAAGAGAGACCTACCTCAAGATTCACGAGGCTCGTCTCTCCTTGCCCAGCCACGGGTCCTCCCTGGAGCACGTGCGGGCCCCGTGGGTGCTGAGCACTAACTCAACCCTGCACCCATCTCAGTGCGGGCCAAGGATAGGGAGTCGCTTCTGAGTCCCAAGGGGCTCCCGTGCTCCCATGATCCACAGAGCAGGCCTAGAGACACCCCGGCGAGGCCTTTGCTCAAAGCTGGGAGATCTCCCTGGACCTCAGGTCATTACTCAGGAGGCAAGAGTGGGCCGTATGGGTCTCACGAGTCTCCAGCAGGCTAAGTAGCACCCTTGTTTGGATGCAGGAAGGGAAGGGATGGGGAGGGTGGAAAGGGTCCACGCACTGAGCTGGGACCCAGAGGCCAGAGAGGAACCAGTGAAGGAGCAACTGTCAGAGCTTCTGAGCCCATGGGGGGCGGGGGGGGGGGGGCGGTGCCAAGCCTCCGGCCGGGCTTCCCATCTTGATTTAGTCCCAGCCATCCAGACGAGGGCCCCACGAGGGCAGTAAACCTGCGGAGTGAATGGAGGTGCCTGCCCTTGGGAGAGCAGGTGAAAAGCCTTCCTTTGGTAAACAAACTCATCCCCCGCCTATTCACTCCACACACATTTGAGTCATGACTTGGAATCGGGCGGAGTGCCAGGTACTGGGGGCGTGAAGCTGCGTTACACCACACCCACGGAGCACCCAGACCAGGAGGCGTATGTCAGTTACGAAGAAGCCACAGCATTCTTCCAGCAACTACTAAGTCTAGGTGCCACGGGTGCCACGAACAAGGGACAGAGGGTCCCGGGGCCCTTGTAGCTTACAACCCAAGGAACCACCGGGCCAGAGAGCCCTCGGTAGGTAGGAGCCGAGGCATCCAGGAAGTCAGAGGCGAGAGGGTCCTAGCCAGTGGCGATCACGAAGGCATGGCCGGGGCTCCCCCCGGGAGGAGCTGGGGGAGACAGGAAAGAGCCCCGGGCACGGGGTGGGAGAGGGAACCGCAGCTGTCCCACCCCAGCTGGAGCCCAGAAACCATCCAAAGGAGCAGGAGGGGAAAGGGGCCTTGGGTACCAAGCTTAACCCAGGCAACCTGGGCCGCACTGGAGGCTCCCGAACGAGGCTTTGGAATATTAATCTAGAAGACAAAGTCTAACTGCAAAATGGGCCCCGGAGGGTGGGGTCTAGTGACCCAGGGCTGGGAAAGGGAGGCTGGGGTGACATTTGTGCTAAAGAGAGTCTCAGACTTGGCCGCACGTTACGACCTCTGAGGGGCAAGATTTCCCTGGCCCGGGTGAACCCACTGTGCGGCTGGGCATCACCCATCCTTGTTAGCGGGGCCTGTGGCAGTGGGGCTCAGGACGGAGGCATTAGGAGCGGAGAGGAAGGAGCGGCCATGGAAACCAGAGGAAGGAAGAGAGCACGACCAAAGTTCTGAGCCAGGATGATCAGGGAGACGGAGATGATGTCAACGGAGAAAGGGAACTTAAGAGGTGGAGCAGGTTTGGGAACAAAGATAAATCGTCTGGGGGGCCGAGGAGACCTCCAGGCACCCGTGTCCAGACAGGGCTGGAAAAAGAGCCTGGAAATTCAGATTTGGGAATCTGTGCTGGGGCTAGGACAGCTGGATGACACCTGAGGCCTTGTCCCCCGCCCAGGAGGCACACGGTAAAGGGTGAGATGAGCAGGGAGCCACGTGGTGTGGGTGCTGGATGCCGCGGGCCAAGGCAGGAGCCCCAGGGGTGCCTCGAGGCACGCAGGGCCGTCCGGGAGGGGGGCCGGGACCTCACAGCAGACGGACTCACGCTGCAGGCTGCGAAATGGGGCGGGCTCGCCCAAACCCCCACAGGAGCCGGGTTGGCTGGGCCTCGCTCAGCCAACGCTGGCACCAAGTGCCCACATCTGGCTTCTGTTTCCCGGTCTTTCTGATGAGGTCCCCGTGGAGGCACGGCCAGCATACTTGGGCAGAGCGAGTCACCACACCCTGCCTTTGCTCTGGTCCTCATCCTCCTCCCTGGGTGAGAGCTCTGAACACGCACTAGGCCAGCAGCCCACAGCCTCATCCTCCTGCGGGGCCCCTCTCTGTGCAGGTGGGAGGCACCTCCCTGCCCGACCCTTCTCCTCCCTGGGAGGAGCCCTTCCCTCTCACCCTGGGACACAGGTTTTCGGCCTTTCCCTCGGGTTGGCTTGGTTGAAATCTGTGCCTCTGGACTTTGGGCAGCCTTTTCTGGACCTATCACCCTATACTGCGTGCCCAAAGTCACCATGAGTGTGGCACGAACGGGAAGATGGGAGGCTGGGGGTGCATGTGAGGGAGAGGGGGTATTCCGGGCCAACTGTCCACACCGCCATGGATGATAAACTCACACATCCCCCCCAACCAAAGCAAAAAGCCATTCTCTCCCATTGGGCAGCCATGGGGACTCGCCACGGGAGCCTGAAAAGAACTTCCATATCTTCCTTCCTCTCCCTAAACTCTCCCACGCGACTTGCTGGCCTTAGTGGCCAAGTGGTCACTTCTACATTCTGTGAGTGACTTTGACAGCTTCCCTCTGCCTGTCACCTGCTAGAGGTCCCCTTGTAGGGCCAAGTGGGGCCCTCTGAGGAGGTGAACTCAGACCACCTGAGAGCCCAGAGGGGCCACAGCTCTGGGCAACTGTGGGAGGAAGAGAAGGGGGGCGGTGGACACACTGAGTCCCAGTCAGAGGGAGGGGCGGAGGGGCTGGCCCTGCACTCCATCCGCTCAGTCCTGTCCCAGTCCCAGGAGCCCTGTAGGGTGTTTCTCTGGGGAGAAGAGGGAGGGAGGGGTGGGGAGGGCGGGCCAGCCTCAGCTGGAATGTTACAGCTTCTGTTCTCCAAAGCAGCTCCCAGAGCGCCTGGCCTGCGGCTCCCGGCTGATCTGATAAGATGTGACAAGGCGGCCTGAAAAATGTTGAAACCTGTAAAATGTTTAAACCTGTTTTTTGTTGTGTTGTGAGCGTGAGGGTTGTTTTTTTTTTGTTGTTTTTTTTTTTTTTCCTCTCAATTTCATAGGAAAGTGGAGTTGATCAGAGTGGAGACGAAAGAAAGAGGAGGAGGGTGGGGGGACAGGGGTTGTCCCCTTCAGCCAAATTGGGAGGCAGGGCTCAGAGCGGGATGGTCAGACCTGGGGAGAAGGAAAGGAGGGTGAGGACTGGGAAGAAGTTGGGGGGGGGCGGTGGGGGAGAGGCTTGACAGAGGCTGGGGGGTAGAGCGGGGAGAAGGTGAGGAGAATGGAGGGAGGGAGTTTCTGCAGCTCTGACCTGTTGTGGGTCTCCTCAGGGCTGTGTCCTTCCTCGGCACCCTGAGAGGACAGTGAGCTGGGGGTACCCTCCTTCAGGCACGTATGGGCCCAGGAGGACTCACTGGGGGGCACGGAAGTGCCTGAGCCCAGGTGGGTGTCCAGGCCCAGGGCCTCGCCCCTCAGACTCTCCAAGGGTCTCCCAAGAGGCACTAAGACCACAGGTGGACAAATGCTTACAGGTGACCACAGAGGGGGACGCCGCTCCCAGGGCCACTTGCTTTGCCGAGCAGTTCAGGACTCACGGCTGAGCCCACACCATCTCGTACTTGTTCGACAGAGTCCTGCCTTCACAGGCAGAAGCTGCGGCCCAGCCTCTGCCCTGGGACACACAAAGGGTTTTACGCTCTCTCCAGATGAGGCGACTGAGGCCCAAAGACACGAAATGGCTAGCTTGGGGTCGCCACACTCCTGCCTCTCAGTTTGGGGCGACTCTTTGACAGCTCCCTCCCAGTGGGTCCAGTCTCTCCAAACCGAAAGAGGCAAAGCATTCTAGAAGCCGTGGTGGGACCAGGGGTCTCTGGGCGCTCACCGGTACAAGGTAGGTGTCTCATAAAAACCTGCTGAATAAAAGTGTCTGCCCGAGGAGATTCGCTGCTCGTCTCTTGTCAGTTGGAGGAGGCCCAAGTTGCCCTAGAAAGGCTTTAGAAGCATTCTGTGAACAGCCACACGTGTTAATTATTCCATCCCAGTACCAGGCCGTCGAACGTCGAAGCTGGATGGGGTCTTGGGCACCATTAGTCCACTTCCTCGGGGGAAACTGAGGCCCAGAGGGGCAGTGTGACTTGCCCGGATTTCCTCCACTGGTTGGAGGCAGCACAGGGAGTCAGCTCAGGCCTCGGGACCCTAGCCGGAACTCTGTCTCTCTTACACTGTGCGGTCCCTTCTCGAAGCCTCGGGTCCCCGGGCTGGATCCCCATTCAGTACACGCGTACCGGGCGCCCGGCGCGTATAAGATGCAGCCACCGCCTTCCTCGGAGGCCCCCACCCTGGTACAGGGCAGACATCCCCGCAGGTGACCACGGTAGCAGCGGAGTGTGACAAATCTCATTCAGGCTGGAAGCCACAGGGGTGGGAAGGCTGAGGGAAAGGGGCTGTGAGCCGGGAATCCATCTTCAAAGGGGTCACCTTGGAGCTGGGCCTTGCAGATGAGTTCAGCTGGGACAACTTTGACTCCTGGATCCCGGCCACCTGTGTCTTCCGTCTCCCCCCTCCACCAATCCGATTTCCGAGGTAAACTCTTCCTAAACCACGTGGGCATCTTTAGCTCATTTCAGTCTGAGAACATTCTCCCCTTCCAGCTCCTCCAGCCCCTAAGTTATTATAGAAGACAGAAGATGGGGAAGGAGGCCCCCACAGGGCCGGGCTGCTCGTTCTGAGAAGTCGAGTCCGCTGGTTCCCAGGCCAGGATGTTGCTGGGTTCGCATATACTACCCGGCCCTCCTGTTGGCGTTGGACTCTTTTTCATCCATCGGGGTTCGTTTTTAAGACCCCCTCTTCACGGTGCAGTTTGAACTGCTCCCTCTGGGTATTTCCCAGTTCTTCTACCCACCCCGGGGGGGGAAGCTGAAACACATTCCACTGAACTGGCCACTGACTCCCTGTTTCGCCACTGAAACGAGTTTGTCAAGAGGATGAACGACGTCACTCGTTTGTGCGCGGTGGGCAGTGTGTCCACCTCACCAGAGGCCCGGCGCCCCTGCTCCTGCGGCCACACCGAGCGCTCCCCCTGACTCGCCTGGCCCTTCTCACCTCCTCAGGTCCCGCAGGCCGCCGTCAGGACGAGCTGAGGGCAGGGGACGGCCCTACCGGTTCTCTGGGCCTTCTTACTCAGCTGCTGGCCCTACCGTCCAGAAATCCTTTGTTTGAATCTTAGGAAGAAGCCCGGGAGGGAACACGGAAAACAGAATCGCTCGGCTGAGATTCCCTCTCACGGCATCTCCCCGGGGCTCCCCTGTCAGCTTGGTGGGTGTCTTCTCTCAACGAACGCGTATGCTAGGTCAAGCCCAGTGCTGGGCGCTGGGGGCACAGACAAGTGTGGGGGGCGCCCCTCGTCTTGCCAGAACTCCCAGCGGAGCCTGGGGGCTGCCCCCAGATACCCCACGCTCCTCCGCTACGGGGACCCAGAGGCCCAGCCACCCCGCTTCACACCCAGACAGCACTGATCGCACACACTGGGGAAGGCTGGGCTCTCGAGGACTTCACCTACGTCAACCATCCCACCTCTGCTCCCTCGCCCCGCCTTTCAGAGGCCCCGAGGACGAGCATTTACCAGCTGGCTGCCGCCAGCCAGGGATACAGGCCACAGGACTGTGGCGCAGAGATCGCTCGGGGTGGTTTTGAAAAACACAGACACGTGGGATCCAAAGCCAGCCCCGCTGAATCAGACTTTCTGGGGAGGCGTCCAGAAAACTGGATCATTAAAAACCTCCCCCAGAGTGTGACAATAGCACGGTAAGAGATGACGCAAGGTGTGGTAGCCGGGCCCCCTGCAGGACGTTCTCTGGTCAAGGACGGACGTTTGACCTGAATCTCCCCAGGCTTTGAGAAGTAACTGTCACCCAGTCAGGAAACAGGAAGGATAGAGGAACAAACCAAACGACACGATAGGGAAGCAGCCAGACAAATCGAGAATGTGGGGCGGCACACAGGACTAAGGCCTGAACTTTCCAGAAGTCCATGTCATTTTTGAAAAGTGTGTGTGTATGTGTGTGTGTGTGTGTGTGTGCACGCACACGTGTGTTGGGGGCACTGGGGTGGACGCTTTGGATTAAAATAAACTTCAGAGACATAACAGTCAAATAATTGGAACCTAGTGTGAAAATCCTCACAAGGAAGGCATTTTGAGGATTACTGGGGAAATCTGAATCCTCGGGAATCATGATAAATTTTGTTAAGTGTGATATGGTATATGGCCACAGGGGTTTATCCTTACATTTTGGAAATACAGGGGTGAAGAGTCATCATGACTGTATTACTTTGAAATGGTTCAGCAAAAAAAAAAAAAAAAAAAAAAAAAAAACCACGCCAAACTTGGGGCAGGGGTCATTTGGGGGGGTGATGGGTGGGGCAACGGTGGCAAAACGTAAAACAGTTGAACTAGAAGGTGTGCATATGTGTGTTCCTTGTAGTATTTTTTTGTTTTCTGGATGAACAGTTTTCATCATAAAACTTTGAAGGAACGATAACAATAAAAATTCCTCCCAACTGGGGACTTCTGGCCACAGCCGCATCGGGCTCGGATCCGAACCCCTAGACCTCAGGGAGCTGGGACCCACGGGGCAGGTGCGCGTGACAGGGCATGGGCGGTGGGGGCTGGCCCGAGACTCCACGAGGTCACCGAGGCTCCTGGGCTCTCTGGGCGCCGCTCGCTGCCTGGCTTTCAAAGTGGGTATTTCCACCACATTCCCAGGAGCGCGTCCCCCCACGGCGCCGAGCCCGTGCAGGTGAAACAGCCCTGAGCGGCCCCTGGACTTCCCCACTCTGCTTAGGGAGGGAGGCTCCACGCAAGTTCAAAGCGGTGGCTGCCCCTCCCCCTCGCCCCTTTCCCCATCTGCAGACGAAGCAGCCGGAGCGAGCCTCAACATCTTCCCCTGCGCCCCCCTCTGCCCCCTCCCCAATTCACCAGTCCTGAGTCCTGCAACCAATTCCTCTGCGGGGGTCCTTGCGTTCATTCCCTCTGCCCTTTCTTCTCAAGGGGCTCATTGCCACGGGCGCCTCGACTGGGGTTTGCAAACATCTACTGAGCACCTGTTAGGAGCTGTGTCCCGGGTCCACCGCAGACCTCTGCAGGACCTCGTGACATGTTCCAGCACTCCGAGGGGTGGATCACTGCTTCTCAAGCCTGGCTGAGCATCAGATGGCCCCGGGGGAGCTTCCAGCTGCAGAGGCCCAGCCCCACCCCCAGAGAAACAGATGGAACAGGCCTGGGTGCCCCCTCCTCTCAGCTCGTCCTCCACCTTAAGGGGAGGAGACTGGGTGGAGGCTGTCCTGGCATCCTGGGTCACAGACAAGGCTCAGACCCCACCCAGGGTGGTGGTGGTAGGGGTGAGGGTGGGGGCCTGACTCCCTACCATCCACCTTCAGGGGCCCCACCTCTCTTGCTCCCAGGAATAGTCCATTCTTTCCAGCCACCGGTGTTTCCACCTTCCTCCCCTAAAGGAGCCCTCCCTCGACATCCCTTCTCCTGGGCTCTCGACAAATCTCCTCTTCACAGTAAGGGAGGAAGCCAAACTTTTTGACCGACCCAGCAGCAGCACACCATAAAAAGTGTTTGGGCGTGCCCTTCCAGACGTGCGTGCGCGCGCGCGCACACACACACACACACACACACCTTGGGTCTACAGCACTGGCCAGCCAGCCACCATGCTCGTATTTTGTGTGCCTTACAAAACACGCGCTAACATTCGCTGGGAAAAGACGAGATAAAAAGTCTATTTCAAGAGAGATCACTTCCCCCTGCGGCCTGACGCTTTTTCTGGTGACCCTCTTCCGAGCTTTCAGTCCTGCTGCCCTTGGATTTTTTCTGCCTTTATTTCCCCTTCTTCCTGAATCTCAGCTTGTTCTTAGCCTTGCGGCAGTGTGAATGTTGTGAGCCTGCGGAAACTCTCTTGCAGAGATGTACCACACCAACTCTCTCGGGGTTCAAGGTACCGAAGGCACCCAGGCCTTCTCCCGCTGGGGGTCCACATCTTCCTCGATTCTTGCCCACAGCTACCCCTTTGGGGTGTTTTGGCTGTTGTTGTGTTTTGTTTTTTTGTCTAGGACTTCGAGCGCCCCAGTTATCTCTCGCTGGAATGCCTTCTCTCCACAAGTCCATGGTAGAATCCCACTCACCTCCTCTGGGTCTGTCCTCACGTCCTGCCGTGTCACCTCAGCTCACTGCCTGCACCCACCCTGTCCGGGCCCACACCAGTGCTGGGGCCACGGGGCATTTCTATATTTTTAGTTCTGTGTGCTAGTCATATTCATGACAAAAAGTAGGAAGAAATTTCTTCCAGGAAGAAACACACGTGAGACAGAAGAGATAAAATCACACAACACACACACACACACACACACACACACACACAAGTAGCACACATTTAAAGCAAAACAAAGAAACATTTTCTCTACAAATAGGATGTGTGTTCAACACGAGGGCAAAATGTCAAAGCATATTAGCTCCCATCAAGGGTCCCTCGGGAGTCACCCTGGCATGAGAGGAGGCCCGAGTCACCACAGGCAAGAGGAGGTGCCCACACAGCACAGGGGAGATGAGCTAATGGGGACACTCAGAGCTATAAATGAAATAAAGAGGAATGCCTGTCCAGGTATATGCCCAATGGCGGAAAAGAGAATGTAGGGTGTATTTACTTGGGTAAAGATGTCTCATAAGGTCAGGAGGAAATAAATTACTGAATTCTGTAAGTAAGGTAGTGAGGGGACCAAGTTACTGGGTCGCTCAGACTGGTTATTATTGTGAATAATAATAGCTCACATTTATGGAGCCCTGGCTGGTGCCAGGAGCCATGTAAAGCACGTTACGTAGAATATATCGTTTAATTTGCCAAAGAACCCACTGAGGTTATAATTACCCCCATCTGACAGGGAACAACATGGGTTCAGAGAGGCTGAGCAGACTTCTCTGGGGTCACGCAGCTAGGACATGGTGGCACCGAGTGGCTCATAAAGCAACGAGGGGACACGTTTCTCAGGACAGAGTCTGTACGGAGCATGTCGATGGAGGGCTGGGGGACGAGGAGAAGGAAATTTGTACTCAAGTCTGTCCTGCCACTCAGGCTGTAAACCCAACACTGGGGTCCCTGCCTATTGATCTGCCTTCTTTTCCATGTTGTAATGGACCTTCCATTCTTGAAGTCGATTTGTCTGGATCTCACAAAGGGCCAGACCCATGCTCAAGGCATCCCCGGGTGGGAAGGAAACCTCTGTCTGAGGGCTGGAGGGATTTGTGGGTAAGACAGGACATGTGAATTCAGGATCTCTCCCAGGAGGCGTCCCAGAGGGGTCCGGGGAGATGACAAACGTTCCAGCACCTTCCACTGGGGAACGCATTTCCCCACCCAGCGCCTTGGTTAATTCCCTCAACAGCCCTGAGAGATGGATACGGTCTCCACTTTACAAATAAGGAAACTGAGCCTCAGACAGGGGGCGAGTAAGTGAAGGTGAGGTGGGGTCTTCTGAGGTGGATTTTTATGCCCTGAGAGAAAAGGAAGAGGAAGGGGACTTTTGGGACATCGATGTGACTCAGAAAGACCAAAACCCAAGGAGCAAAGAGGGAAGGAAGCAGGGACTGAGGTCCCAGCTGACGAGTTTAGACCCTGCAGGCAGTGAAGTAGGGACCAGGGCTGTTCCCCCTGAAAGAAGCTTGTCGGAGCTGGAAGGAACACTGGGGGGTGGGTAATTTGGCACAAAACCAAGGCCCAGTGGGACCCAGTGTTCACATCCTCTGGCTCTGTAGCCCAGACTGGGAGTTCAGTTGGGATCCCAAGGGCTGAGGGGCCAAAGAACTCAGCCAACCGTGATAAGGGGCTCTTCCCCATCTTCACGGAATTCTGGTTCCCCTTCATTCACAGAACACACTATACCACCACGGAGAGGCGGAAATCACAAATTCACCCCCTTGGCCACTTCTCACACCAGTCAAGCTTTTGATAGACCAACCAGCCCATAGATGCCTGGGAACTCCCTCCTCTTTTGGGGCCAGACAGTTCTTAGCCTCACTTCTCTCGGTCCCTCGGCCAAACTCACTGACTGCTTCCACTCGTGGGTGCCTTTGCCTTGTGACATGCGACGGGCACCCTCATCTAATTAGCTCACCGCCATCCCTCGGAGCCACCATTTTGGCTCTCGTGGCCTCTCCTCAGGTGCTGACAGAGCAGCTGCTCCCCTGCCTGGAATGCAGCCCCCCGACCTTCTCTGCTCCAAGATAAACAGCCCGTGGCGTTGCTCGTCTTAAACCTCCTACATTCACGCCATCCCACCAGCCCTTCCCTCATGCTTACATCGCACTCATATTGTATCGCGAGACCCGGGATGATGGCCAGGCTAAAGCCCTGGCCACTCTGGAAAAAAGGAGGACCGTCAACCCCATGACTCCTGGGGTTCTCCTCTTAAGTGGAGAAGAATGGAGTTGGCCTACAGGGTCTGAGAAGGCCAGCTGGCACGTGGGGAAAAGGATTCCAGCATATTCTCCCCAGCCGTCAGGGATGGCCCCCCGGTCCTGATGCCCTCTCATAACCATTCGTCTTCCACCTGGATAACCTGCCCGGATAAAAGCGAGCACAGATGTCCTGCCTGCAAACATTTCCTGGGCACACACAGGGCCCTGGGCAAGGTGCCGGGGGCGGTGACAACCAAGTTGACTTCTGCCAGTTCTGCAGCATTGCTGATTCACAGGTGATTTTTTTTTTTCCTGTGTATTCTCCCCGTCCTGCCTCAACATCTTTGTTTTCCTGCGTCTGCCACGAAGGCGATGGCACCCCCCGGGCCTCTCAAAGAACTCATTCTCGCTCGCTTACACTCGCTCTCGTCTGTGCACACGTGCACTTACAATCCGCCCATGCAGTGCCTTGGATTCCCATCTTTTGGGAAGGACGGAGGGTAAAAGAGCCCATCGGGGTCTCAGTGGGGTGATTGTAGGTGAGGAGGTAGGGGAGGTGCCCCGGGGTAACGCAGCTGATCCGGCTGCCCGGATTCCTGGTCCCTGAGATGATGCACGGAGAGCTCACATCACAGTCCCTGGTTACTGTGGTTCCCGGCGCCAGCACAGGCCAGCACTGCCCTCCGTGTCGGGCATATTTCATGTGCTTTACACACATTAACTCACATAGTCCCCCAACAACCTGGTAAGGAAGATACTGTTATCACCCCCAGCTGGCTAGGGAAACTGAAGTGCAGAGATAAGTAATTTGCCTGAGGTGACCCGGGTAGTTAGAGACTCATCCAGTCTGGCTCCAAAGCCTGCAGGCTTAACCACAGTGTTCTAGATCCCTCTGGAAGGAGTCAGAGGAGAGATGTCATTCAGCAACCAGGGACTGTGTACCCACTTGTGGGGAAGACAGAGAGGTGAAGGTGACGTGGTCCCTGCCCCGCAGGGGCTCCCAGTCTCACCGGGAGAGAGACGCCTAAAAAGAAAATTACCAGAGCCTAATGCGGGAGAGTGAGTCATTCCACTGTGGAGAGGGTCTGACACTGGCCAGATAGCAGTGTGTCCCCAGGATACAATGACCCGGCAGTTTCTGACTGCTTCACAGCTGGATGACCAGCCAATTGACGGACTGTTCAATTCATTCATTCATTCATTCACTCATTCACTCATTCCCGAGTACAGGCATTCATTCAATTCAACCCCTCTGGGGTGGTTACTCTGGACCGAAGTAGTTTGCAAAGGATGATTTTTATAAGTCAGAGAGGCGCCTTGTTGGCTAAGTCAGAAAAGCAGGCGACTCTTGATCTTGGGGTTGCGAATTCGAGCCCCGCGTTGGCCATAGAGATTGCTAAAGCAATTAATTAATTTAAAAAGAAAATACAAAATAAAAAGCGAGAGGAATCACAGCCTGATTGCTGAGAAGAATAAGACCACAAGGACAAACTGACACGTGAAAGGAGCAGGAGAATCTTCCAGATTGTGTTTTCCAAATGAGTAATAATTGTTGTTTGGGGAGAGAGAAGGGACTACCAAGTTCAATACTTTTGGGAAACAGACTAAACAAATGAAAGCATCCCTGTGGGGCCTGTGTGGCTATTATGCTAATGAATGTTAATATGCTAATGAGCACCATAAACCCCAGGAGGCTGAGAGTAGCAGGTGGCACGTCCCAAGTGGGACAGGGGTAAGAGGCTCACCCACGCATGTTCGAAGCCCTGCTCTGGCCCAAATGCGTGCAGATGAGCTGGGAGCAAGGTGGCGGCAGTTAGGCTGGGAAGGTGCCCAGGAAGATAGCAGCTCTGAGCTGGATTCTGAAAAATCCTGGGAAGGTTATGGTCAGGCGAAGAAGTGATAGGGAAGAGTTTTCCAGTCGGAGAAGGGGTCCTAAGATCCCTTTATCTTTATAGTAAAGGCCTGAGGAAGTGGGGTTTCACCCCAGGCAAGGCCAAGCCGTGAGGACCGAGGTTCCAGCCAGGACACGGCTGCCGCGTCTGGTTTCCGAGGTGGGCGGAGGTGCTCACGGCTTTGCTTTGCCGAAGGAAGGAGCCCAAGCTTTTGGATAGATTTAGGGGAAACATTCACCTTCTGATCTTCCCTGAAGTGACACCTGGGAGATGTTCTGGCTGTAACTCAGGCACAGAGAGGGCCGGGGGGAAACGGACCCTAGGTCTCATGAGGCTGCCAGGGGGACTTCCTGGACGAAGCGGCATTGTTTCTGGAAAGCGAGCGGGCACGTTCACAACCCAGGAGGGCGCATTTGAGGAGCACAAGGAATGGTGAGGGGAGGCAGAGAAGAGAAGGCTGGGGCTCCATTAAGCCATGTGCCCCGTCACCGAATGCCAGTGATGCCCTCTGGGCCTCAGGCAGAGAACTCGGGGGGCACGAAGGACCGAAGGGTCAAGTCGGGGATTTGCACCAGTCACACCAGACGCAGGCCGTATGTTCTTCCAAATGCGTGTCCTATGCATCGCCCCGCCCTGCCTCTGCTTCCGCCAGCTCTGGGACCTTCAAAAGGTCCCATCTCTGCACAGGAAGCCCACAGATCACGTTTGGCAGCTGCCAGATTGCCAAAAATGAAGCCATTTGATTCCGAAAGCGTCAGCGAAAATGTAGAGCAAAGGTGAGAGTTAGAAATGAGCACAACCTCTTTGAAGAGCTTGGTGTCGACTTGCAAAGGGGGACACTCGCGCATCGTGCGACAGGCACCCCCATGGTCACCCGTCACTCGTGTGCACCCCGAGACACCCGTCCGTTGGCGGGAGATGAATCGGCCAAGTGTGGTGTCGTCGGACGATGGGCTATGACACAGCCGTGAAAGTCAAAGAGCTCCAGTAACACCCAAAACTTAGTTTGAAATTTAGAAACCTACTGTAGAGGGAGAAAAGCATACTACAAAAGACTGCAGACGGCATAACGTCCTTTTTACAATGCTTAAAAAGAAGCAAGATGAAATACATATTGTTTAGGCATTCTTAGCTGGGAAAACTATTATTTAAACAAATTTTTTAATGTTTGTTTGTTTTTGAAGGACAGAGCGTGAGCAGGGGAGGGGCAGAGAGCGAGGGAGACACGGAATCCGAAGCAGGCTCCGGGCTCCGAGCTGTCCGCACAGAGCCCGACGCGGGGCTCGAACTCACGGACCATGAGATCGTGACCTGAGCTGAAGTCACACGCATAACTGACTGAGCCACTCAGGCGCCCCTCGTGGATATATTTTTTAAAGATGACATATATATATATTTTTTTATCAGTGTGCAATCAAAAATATTTTAAAGAACAAAAAGCATTCGGTGGCCTCTCCGTGCCTCAGTTTCTCAACATTCCTTCCCGTGGTCTGGCGGGCCTCTCTCACCTCTCACTGCTGTCCCTGGGACAGCCCGCCTCCTACCCAGGCCTCCTGGTGCCCTCAGCCTAATTGGCTCACGGCACTTGGCAAGGCTGAAACGGCCAGTGTCTACGTCAGTAACCGGAGTCGTATGAAACCCACACAGACCACTCCTTGGAACCCCAGGAAGAACTGACAGCTTCCACGTCGGATTTGCCCTTCCCTTCCCAAGAGCTGCAGGCCTCCGTGAGTATTTGGGCTCAACAGGACACCCGGACGTAAGGTCAGGCCAGAGTCCACATCGTATTGGGTCCACCGAGTCACAGACTTTGCCCCATGCCCATCACCCACTTTTCTCTTCAAACAGGTTAAATTGGTTGGGACAAAACAGCATAGAGCATACGGCTTTCCCTGAGTGTGGCCTTTTCTGTTTTGGAAGGAATTCAGGTCTTTTCGTTGCACAAATCCGATATAGTTTTATAACCCCTGCTACACTGGAATGACCTTCAGAACATCCTTGATTTAGTCACCATTTATTCCCCTTTAACTCAGCTCCTGTGTATTGTTTCATTTCATCTTGATACCTGCCCTGAGGTCAGAAATTCTACCCCCGTTGTACGGACGAACAAACCGAGACTCAGGGATTTTTTAAGAAGCCACCCAAACTTCCAGAGCGATTAAGTAGCACCTCTGAGATTCACGCTACGGCCAATTTGACCCCTCTTTCTGGGACACCAGGCTGCCTTCGAGCACCGAGGCTTTGAGGCTCAGGGCTGGACACTCTGAGGAGTCACAGAGTGGGGGGAAGCGCTGTCCCAGAGTGGGAACCAGCCGAACCCGGACGTGAGCTTGCTTGGGAAGGAGCCTCCGGCCCGTCGGCCACCAACCAGCAGAATTAGCAGCTGTGCTCCTGCATTATTCAGGGTGATGTGGGAGGCTCACTAGGGGTATGAAGACATTTCAGGGGAATCCTGCTCTCAAAGGGCTGACTCTCTAGTCGGGGAGGCCGGGCAGATGTACGTGAAGGGCTCACTGAGAATTCAAGAGAATACGTGAAAAGTGCCAGCAGGCTATCCCGGGACGGCCTCACAGAGGCTCTGAGCACCCAGCCGGGGCTGGAAGGCTGAGCCTGAGTGGCCTGTGACTCTCAGCAGTGTCCCCTTCACTCCTCGACTCGTCTCAGAGGACCCACTGCGCGCCCCCTGCCGTGCTTGGGGACGTGGGTTCAAAGGCGACCAAGAGCTGGTCCTGCCCTCAGGGGCCTCCAGTCTAGTCGATGAAAGGGCTCCAGGCAGAAGGGGGTGAGCCGGGGCCGGGGCCGAAGGAGGGCCACCCAGACACAATGTTGCCTGAACTGGGCTTTCAAAAATAAACATAAGTTTGAAGAGGTCCTTCCAAAGGAAGGCAGGGCCGGGCATAGAGGCCTGGAGGTACGAGGCAGCGTAAGGACAACACAGACAATAAAACAAGATCAAGGATAGCAAAATGCGTGGACACCAGACCCCATGCTAAGTCCCACGCGTGTTATGTCCTTTACTCCTCATTTTACGTGAGAAATGAGAGTAACCCTCATTTTGCAGAGAAAACTGAGGTTCAGAGAGTTTCGGGTCACCCGGCTACTACAGGCAGAACCATCTAGGTAGAGCTCAGGACTGCTGTCCCCCAAGCTCACACTCTTACCCATGCAAGGAAAAGTAGGTCATGGGGAGGGGGCGGGAGTGGGCCATGGGCTAGGTGGGGGGTTCGGGAGGGGCTGGAACATGCAGGGCATCACAGGCCGTGCCCGGGAGGAGGCACAACAGAACGGCCAGCTGAACGCGCTTCTGATGGGGCCGGTTAAAAAATGACAAAACCGAGCAAACATGAAGGAGGCTCCTTTGAGGCTCAGGAGGGGTTAAGACAACGTTCCAGCTTAACGAGAAGGGACTTGAAGGTGCGAGGTGACCCCAGACGCGGAGGAGCTGGAGGTGTTGCCCGCGTAGAAGGCAGTCGACCTGCTAAGGTGGAAAGGGCAGACGATGCAAAGTTGGAGGAAGCAAGCCTTCTCCCCGATTCTCAGGCTGGGGCGGCCCCCGGGCCTGCGTGAGAGCGTAAGCAGAGGCCCTTCTACCAGCGCCCAGCATGTAAAGATTTCGTATCGGGTCAACAAACTGTTAAATATGATGTGTTCCCGTTCAACTCAGTGAGCTCTCCACTTTTACCTTCTGTACTTTCCCGTGTGTGTACTCTAATCGTGAGTTAAAAAGTCATTCTCGGGGCGCCTGGGTGGCTCAGTCTTAACCGACTTCGGCTCAGGTCATGAGCTCGCGGTTCGTGGGTTTGAGCCCCCCGTCAGGCTCTGTGCTGACAGCTTGGGGCCTGGAGCCTGCTCCGGATTCTGTGTCTCCCTCTCTCTCTGCCCCTAACCAATCACACTGTCTGTCTGTCTCTCCCTCTGTCTCGAAAATAAATAAACATTGAAAAAAAAAAAAAAAAAGTCATTCTCTCATCCTTGTTCACCACCTGAAAGGCTGGGTTCTCCACGGAGTTTTACGCTAGAAAACATGGTGGGGGTGCGGAGGGCGCCTGGCTGGCTCAGTCCGTAGAGCATGTGACTCTTGATCTCGGGGTCGTGAGTTCGAGCCCCACGTGGGATGTAGAGATGACTTGGATAAATAAATAATGTAAATAAGAAAACAAAGAAAAAAGTGACAAGGGGAGAGCCAGCCCCCAGCCTGCTGTCTGCCCATCTCTATTCTA
Source organism: Panthera leo (assembly GCF_018350215.1). NCBI lineage: Eukaryota > Metazoa > Chordata > Mammalia > Carnivora > Felidae > Panthera > Panthera leo. Next base: position 43,537,816 of record NC_056692.1, on the reverse strand, counting down.
TCGCACACCGGACACCCCAAAAGAACCTCCAAGCCCTCATGCACCGTCCCTGCCAATGGCCTCCCCTGGTTACCGCTTGCGCCCCGGGGCACCCACACCAGCAACACCGGCAGTATGGTCTGCCTTGACAGGTTGAAATCCAAAGGTCTGCACCACCCAGAAGCAGGCTCACGGCCATTTGGGCAAGAAAGTCCAGGGGCTTGAGTACCCAGAGCATTGGTTGGGGGTCGGAGAGTGTGGGCTCTGGGTGGGTACAGCCCCTTGGGCCCCAGACCCCATGCCCGTGCGGAGGGACATGGCCTCAAGACACTTGAGCGGAGCCCTCTAAGTTGAAGGGTCTGGCAGGACCCCTTCACCCCGGTCTAAAGGCAAGTTGTGTGACTCATATAACTTGCAAAATGATGTAGAGAAGCTGGAGAGAGATTGGAAGGGGAAGAGCAAGGTGGCCAAAGGCGTGCGGGAGACCGGGCCACCCGGGAAGGGTTGTTCCGGAGAAGGGAAGACTCAGAGAGAAATGCACCCCTGTCCTGGAGGCAAACTGGAAATCTACAGTGCAGCTCAGGTTCCCAGCAGGACAAACAAGAGAATCTGGGCTTGGACTAAGCCAGGAAAGACTGCAGTGAGACCTAAGGAGGAACTTCCTGACTCTCAGGATGTGGGGTGGTGTCACTGGAAGGCCTGCGAGGCCTGGCGGGCCTGGCTACAGGCGGTTTGTGCTGTGGTTGGCGCTCCCGGGCTCGCCAGCCGTGGAGGCCGGGGCAATGGGTTGGCTCTCTTGGGACCTCAGTTTCGTCATCTGTAGCATGGGGATAACGAGAGTATCTGCCTCCTGAGATCGTGGCAGGGGATGAGTTAAAGTGTGTGCGGGGGCGCCCGGTGGCTCGGTGGGTTAAGCATTCGACTCTTGATTTCAGCTGGGGTCCTGATCTCACGGTTCATGCGTTCAAGTCCCACACGGGGCTCTGTGTTGACAACGCGGAGCCTGCACGGGATCTTTCTCTTCCCCTCTCTCTCTCCCCTTCCTCTGCTCAAGCTCGCGCTCTAAATAAATAAACAAAACAAACTTTAAAAAGTTTTAGAAAAGAGGGGCGCCTGGGTGGCTCAGTGGGTTGAGCGTCTGACTTCGGCTCAGGTCACGATGTTGCCGGTCAGAGTTCGAGCCCCGAGTCAGGCTCTGCGCTGACAGCTCAGAGCCCGGAGCCTGTTTCGGATTCTGTGTCTCCCTCTCTTTCTCTGCCCCCTCCCCCGCTTGTGCTATCTCTCCCTCTCTCTCTCTCTCAAAAATAAATAAACTTTCAATGTTTTTTAAATTTTATAAAAGAAATAAAAATGAAGTGTGTGCTCTGTTTCCTCAGCACACAGGGTCCACGATGAATTATCAGCTGACCGTGACCTGCCTCCCCTACTTGCTCCCTAGCTCCCTCCTCAGGCTCCGACAGCCTCAACTGTCTCACAGACAAAATAGGGACGAAGGTGCAGTCGGCTGCAAGGACGGTGGCAACGTCCTAGACGCCGTCCTTCCTGATAGCTGGGGCAGGCCCCGGAGTCTCTTTCTTTGCAGAAGCTTCCGTTAAAATGGAGGCCCACCCGGCCCGTGGTTAGGCGTCCTCTTTCCTAACGTCAAGGGGCTGAGCGGGGTGGTCTCCAGAGGTGCTGCCCAGGGCAGAAGCAGGGGAGGGGAGAAGTGACGCAGAGCCGAGAGGACTCCCTGCCGGCAGATGGGTGAGGCCCGCCTGGCCCCCCAGGCCAGCTCCCCTCCTTGGAGATCTGTCGGTAGGTGGGGGCTTGGCACCTTCCAAGCCAAGCCAGTGTCGCCAGTGGGAGAGGCCTGGCTGGCGGAGAAGGGCCCTGGCGTTCATGCGGCGTGACCTTGGGCCTGGCCTCCTCCCGCTCGGCCTCCCTCCCCACCGTGCCTTTTAGCGATAGCTGTTCTCCCGGTGGCTGCTGGGGAGTGGGAGCATCCCAGCTGGAGAGACGGGGTGGATGCGACCGGGGCATCCTGTCACCTGCAGAATGGCAGCAATGGCACTGGCTGGCTTCCAGGGCAAGGGGAGGTGGGAGGAACCAGATACGAAGGGAGCCAGGGCAGGGGAAAAGCAGACTCACTGGCCGGAAACAAGAGAGCTTCCCATTTCAAGTTTCGAATTAAGCAGCTCATGACAAAAGAAAAGATGGTCACTTACCCAAAGACAAGATTTTAATAGATTTCCGGTGGAGGGGGAGCCGATGATAAAGAAGAAGAGACTGATCAGAATTCTTACCACCCAACCCCCTGATAGACCAAAACTACCACCCGCCCCCCCCCACCCCTCCCGGAGAGAAAGAGAGAGCATGAGCAGGGGAGGGGCAGAGGGAGAGGGAGACTGAGAATCTTAAGCAGGCTCCACTCCCAGAGCGGAGCCCAACTCGGAGTTCGATCTCACCACCGTGAGATTGTGACCTGAGCCAAAATCAAAAGTCGGAATCACTTAAGGCCGGCTGGCTCAGTCGGTTGAGCCTCCGACTTCGGCTCAGGTCACGATCGCACGGGGCGCAGGTTCCAGTCTCGTGTCGGGCTCTGTGCTGGCAACTCAGAGCCTGGAGCTGGCTCTGGATTCTGTGTCTCTGTCTCTCTCTCCAAAATAAATGAACATTAAAAAAAAAAAAAAAAAAAAAAAAAAAGCCGGACGCTTAACTGACTGAGCCACCCAGGCGCTCCAGAGCAAGATTTTTAAAAAATGTATGTGTGCCTTGCCGTTTTCCAGAAAGGATTTGATAGCAACCGTTTATTCCAAAGACAACAAATGTTTATTGAGCAACTACTCTGTACTTGCCAGGCACAGAGGATACAGCCAGTGTGCAAGACGGTGCGTACCCTCAAGGAGCTTATACTACAAAACACACAGGATTAAATAATAACCTTAAAACCAGAAAATCAGGATCAAGTTGAAGAAGACAAATATGCCAAGTCAGGGCCAAGGATTGAACTCCAAGTTTGACTCTGGGTTACCTAACAGCCAGGACATAAAGGGAAATATACTTCATCTGAAAGGAGAGATCATGCTTGTCCTCAGGGAGGAATAAAGTTGAATACTGAATTGTGAAGACGGGGTGAAAAATCAGTGAGATTTTTGGGCGAGAATTGGTTTGGGCGCGAAGGATTCTGTCTGATTGCTTTCTGGGATGTGTATGACAAAGGTCGGGCGCGAAGGGGCAGAAGGGACTAAACAGAAGGATGAAACTTAGAGCTGGAACTCTGTTTCACGGGTGAGAAAACGAAGGCTCAGAAAGCAGGGATTTGCCCAAGCACCCTGCGCCCATCCCAGGGGTGACAAAACGGTCGCCTGGCCTCTAATGCCCACACCCAGCTAGCCCAGCTTGAAGACATGTGGAAAATTCGCCAGTGACTAGCACACATCCCCATCTAAGGGACCTCCCAGAGCTTCAGAAATAGTATCAATAGACCCAAAGTAGCAGCTTGCCATTTGAAGGTCACATGTAATCTGGCCTCAAAGCCATCCTTTGGGGAATAAGGTAGAACATGAATAGGTAAATTCTTGCCCCAAATAAGAAGTCAGCTTTTGAGCCTGAGCGGTGGGAGAGAGAAAAAGCTTTGGGCCCGATAGGATGTGGATTCCAAATACAGGCTGCGTGACCAGAGTCCCCAACTGCAGAGTGGGGTGAGATTTTTTCTAGAAGACCATGACGTATGTATGGGAACCAGCACACAAACACCACCGACAAACACTCACCTAATCCTGGGGGGGAGAAACACGTCCCACCGAATGGGAGTTTAAAACTAAAGATTTAGGTTCCCAAGTATAGCATGAGCTGGTGAGGGTGAGGGGGGTGTGGAGGGAGAGAGATCACAGATGGACAAAGTTTTCAAAGGGACCTGGGATGGACAATCTAATCCCAGGGGAGCGGAGACTCTAGGGACAAGGCTCAGACAGCAGCCTGCTCAGGTCTGGGCTCCCACCCTGCTGTTCAGGGCTGTCGGCCACATGGCCTGAGCCAGGGGGACCTGAGCGGAGCAGGGCAGGCTGACCGCTGGTCAAGGGGAAGCAGGTCCGGCTGCCTTTCAAAGTCAGCAGAAGCCAGGTGCTCCGAGCCTCAGGTCACACCGGCAGGTGGGGTTTGTATCCGTTCGGCCCATTCAGTCTGCTCGTGACACCGTCACGAGCAGTCTGCTCGAGGCACGATGCAGCTGGCACTCTCAGAAACACCTTTTGTCCCTGTGCCTTGAGAGAGCGCATCCCACACGGCACAGAGCCGTGTTTTTGTTTACTGACCCCTACTAGATGCTGGGCACTGGTGGGGGGCAGTTACAAGGGGACTACAACACAGATTCTCCCTCGAGGGGGGCATCTGTAGGACGAAAATAAGACACCCAAAGCCCATGGCAGAAGGCAGTGGGAACGTATGGCGCGTCTGCTTGTAGGGACAGAGAGTGATGGCATTTTCCCCCGCTTAGGAGGACATCGCTTCGGAAATCTAGGAGGGCTTCCCGAAGGAAGAGGGTTTTGATCTGGGTCCAAGACAAAGTGGAATTTCAGCCATTGAGTGTGGGGAAGGGAGGCTGGGGGTGGCGAGGTATTTCCACGAACAGGCACAGAGGACCTGGCCGGGGGTGGGGGGGAGGGGGGCGTGCTCCCGGAGGCTTATGAAACTATTACCGAGTAGGTGGGCAGAAGCCAAATCCTAGGGAGCCTCCGTGCCAGACGAGAAGTGGGGAGCCACAGGAGGTGTTAGAGCAGGGGAGAGGCCCTCAGAAATGCCAGTTAGGAAGCTACGCGGCGAGGAGCTGGGCAGGAGGCAGGAGGCTGCCACAAACCCCTATTTGCATGCCTAGTGGCCCTGCGAGGAGAGAGGGGGAGAGAGAGGAGACATTGGTTTTTCTCGCTGGCCAGGCTGGCTCCGTCAGATAAGTGGGACTCCTCGCCCAGGGGCAGGTTTCACCCAACAGTCCTCCCAACAGACTGGGTGCTTGGTCCTTACCACCCCCAACACGCATGTGCGCACGCACACACGCACGCGGGCAAGCACACTCGGTCCCCGGTCTTTCCAGCCTCGCTCGAGTGAACGGCCCTTATGCAGGCGATGACCTGGTGACCACAGGCCTCAGAAGAGCCCTCTACTCTTACCCCCACTTCACTTCCACCCTCGTCTCCCACTCTTGCGTGTCGCTGCTTAGAAATCCTACTCTGTGCCCGGCCGAGCCCCGGTCAGGCCTCTGGTCTCCGCATTAGGTGGGGAGGGCTCCCGTGTCCCGTACTATACGCTATGGACCCGGGCATGTCTTGCGGCCACTTGGCCTCATCCTCTGCCCCTCCCTGGGGGGCTCCTCACTGAGCTTCACGAAGCCCCCAGGAAGGAGCGGAGATGCCCGTATCCAGCCCCATTTCTTCCTCCTCTGCGGAAAATACCAACTCCTCAGGCTCAGACAGTCCTGCTGGGTTCGCGCTTAGCACCCTCTGACCAGGGGCCGCATCTTACTCCTCTTCTCTGGTAGGACCGGCAATGATGCTAACTTCTCTGGAAGGAACCTGACGCTTCTCAAAGGGCTTCGTAAAGACCACTGCTTCCGAAGCTCTTGGCAGCCCTACAGGTAGGCGGGGCGAGTGATCGTGTTATTACCGTCACTCACTTTGCAGATGAGAAAACCGAGGCCTGGGAAGGTTCGAGACGCATCCATGACCTCACGGCTGGGTGAGTAGAAAGTTTTGTGCTCACTACTCCCCACCCTGCCCCGAGATCAACTCTCGGTGACGACCCCCGCTCCACCAGGCAGCTGGCTAATGCAAATCGCTGGGTGATCAGAATCCGGGATTGAAATGTCAGAGCTGGAAGTCCGAGGCCAACAGCTCGCCCAGGTCCCCTATTTCCTGAGGTCCACAACAGTGAAGGGACTGGCCTAATGTCAGACCACAACGAGTGGCAGAGCCAGGTCTCGGGACCCCTAACTCACGGGGCCGGAAACCTCCCGCCATCCCACACTGCCCCCTCTTGTCCTCCAGCATGCTTCTGGGTCTCCATCCTTGCCCTAGATGTATGGGTGTGCCTGACATTTCTGGAATTCACTCCACACACATAATGAGGCCATTTTGAGAAGGCCCGCCTCAGGGGGAACCAGAGAGCTGTCTAGTGTCCCCATCCTGACCCCTGCCAACTCCTCCCGGCTGTACACGCCGAGCTGCAAAACAGATAAATAGACTCTATCGGTCCGGGCTACCCTCCCACCCTGCCCCCGACACACCTTTCTAGCCTCCAGAACTAGAGGTGGGGCTTGGGGGTTCGGAGCCACGATGAGACTGCACGGGAACCAAGAAGTAGCAGAGAGATGTCAGGCTGCCACACGGGTCAGCGTTCATAGAGGGAATCTAGATGTCACCATGGCAAGTAACTCAGCAGAAGGGGGGGATTGCTTGTCAACAGTGCAGAAGTAATTTTCGCTTTAGCAGTAGAAGTGTGGTGGCCCTGATACGTTGGTTTAATATGAGGATAGCAAAGTTCCTCTCCCTCTGATACAAAGCTGACCCTGCCTGGAGAACCCTCTGGATCTGAGGCAGACATTGTGCCCACATGACACAGGTTGTCGGGCACTCAAGAACTGGGTTTCAACCTGGTCCCTAGTCCCCAGCCCACGGCTCGCTGAAAAACCGAACAACCTAAAAGGAACATACTTGAAGGAAGGATCCAGAAGCAGCAGTAGGATAGGGCACCGGCGGGAAAGTGTGGGGTCGGTACCTTCAGGAAGATTCTAGAAACCCTTTGCCTCCGGCTGGGTTAGCTGTTCACCTGCCCAGAAGCAGGGGAGAGAGGAAGTGATCCTCCCCAGGGCGGTCCTCTTTCCCAGCCCCCTCTGTAGGCCAGACTCCCCTGGAGGAGTCCCAGGAGATGGGACTCTGGCCTCTTCCCTTTTCCTCCCCGTCCTCCAGCCCCAGAAGCTCTTCCTGCTCTCCTGGCCTAGGCTTGCATCGACAATAGGGAATTCCTTCTCTGGGAGCAGGAAAAAGAGGGGACACTGCTTGGACCTGGGGCAGCTATGGGGACAAGGCCTGGAGGGGGAGGAGGTAAAAGTCGATCCTCTGCTGCCGCCCCACTCATCCCCCCACCCCCCCACCCCCCCAAACCAAAGAATGTAATTAAGCAGCCGCTTCGGCCAGGAGCCAAGCTTTCTGCCTTCCGTCTATAAATCACCTTCTGAATCATCTCTCGGCTCCTGGAGGAGCAACTTCTGTGCTCCGGCTGCTCCAGGCGGCCCCGGTGCCACTCCCCCTGTGAGCCCGCCTCCCCCACCCCTCCCCAGCCCGGCCCAGGCTCGAGGTGGCTCCAGGTCCCAGCTGGAAATGGCAGTGGCTGCAAGTCCCACAGACTGTGGGGTGGGAGGAGGGCCAGGGGAGGCTTCGGTGCCCTCTCTTCCTACCCTTCCTGGGCAAGCCAAGAGCCGAGGTTAGGTCAGCCTGGCCGAACTCCATCAAGCGAAGAATAAAGCTACAGTCAGGGCGCCTGGCTGGCTCTGTCGGAAGAGCGTGTGAGCAACTCTCGGTCTCAGGGTTGTGAGTTCGAGCCCCATGTTGGTTGCAAGGATTACTAAACAAATAAAATAAATAATAATAACAATAAACCTAAAAAAGAAGAAGAAGAAAGCAACAGTCTCATGGTCACCAGTGCCAAGTATAATGGGCAAGCTGACCTCTGAAGATGAGAAAACAAAGCCAGGTGAGTCCAACCTGGGAGGGCTTCTTGGAAGAGGCAAGTTAGCTTGCAGATGGGGTGTAAGTAACTAACATTTACCGGGTACTTTCTGTATGCCAGGCATTGTTCTAAGAACTTGATATGTATCCACTCAGTTAATCTTCACAACAGCCGTGAGGTAGAAGCAATCACTATTCTCATTTTATAAATGGGGAAACTGAGGCTCGGAGAGGTTAACTTGCCCTAGGTTACCCAGGTAGTACGTGAAAAAGCCGGATGTGAAGGTGAGCAGCCTGGCCTGGCAGGAGAGGAGCTGCCCGCTTTGGGACTGAGGTCAGACGGGGCTGCAGAAGGGGCTAGGCTGCCTGAGGCAGGCTCTGAATGTCTGACTGGGCCTGGGAGGGGTGGGGGGTGAGGGTGGGGGAAGGTGGCTCTGGGGCCACCTGGGGCTGATGTTTCTCAGCAATGTAGCAGTCCCCGTCATAGCCCTGTGAACTCCGGGGTAGAACGGATCCCTCCCAGTAAGGAGCACGAAGCCCGGAGGGGAGTCAGGGACTCAAAGCACAGAGAAGAAAAGGAACTCATCCTAGGTCACACAGGAGAACTCAGAACTCAGACAAAAGTCTCCCCACTCAGCTCTAACCACTTCCTGGCACTCACGAAAACATAACGGTGTAGACGTAATTCCCGGATGGCCCTAACCTTTGAGGGAGGGGTTAGGCATACCTCCTCTCCCAGTTAGGGACAGAGGTAGAGAATGTCTCTCCCTCCTTGGCTTTAGAAGGATTCTGTGGCTTTTACAGAAGGGTGGGTGGAAAAGGCTGGAACACCAGGTCCCCCTCCCTCCCTGGGTTCACTGCCTTCTGAGGCCAGGAAGTTCTTCCTTTTCCCCACTCTCCCTGGAAGAGTCTGTTAGCTCCAACCTCCTCTGAGAAAAGTCACCTCTCCTGCCCTGACTCAAAGCTCCTAGTGTCCTGCCCAGACCTATTCAAAGTCTAGAGAAAACCCCAAGGTCAGAGCTCTCTTCCCATTCTGGAGCGTCCATATTAGTTCTCCATCCTTCACCTGCCCAAGTACCTTCAGGGTTTTTTTTTTTTAACATTAAGTTCTGCAGTGAGGTGGATTGGAGATGCTTGCTTGCCTGAATCTACCTTTGGGGACCTCCACCTAGAGCCCTCTTGCTCTGCCTCAGTTTCTCCACCTTTATCAATGATTGAGCACGTGCCCAGATGCCAGAGTGTGGGTGCCGGCGGGGTCTGGCTGGGTTTGTCACCACGGAAAGCTGCAGGGAGGGAGAGTGTCCACTAAAGAACTTCCTGCCTTTTTCGACCCCCCCCCAAAAAAGGTCTTCCTACCAGGCAGCTGTCTCAGATCTCGGGCCCCCAAGTTCCCCGGGGTGGGGCTGATGCTCAGGGCCCAGCCTCCACCCATCGCTCGCCCCTTGGCCCCAGAGCTATCGAAAAATGCTCTGAGGTTCTGGGAGAACTTTCCCTGACTGCTGCCCCTTCCCCCCCCGCCCCCACTGCAAGCCTTCCCCCCCCCCCCATGCTAACTCAGCTCCAGGCTCCTGGTGTTATTATAACATTTGACCTGTTCTTGTTTTTGTTTTAAACAAAACGTGGTCCCATCATAAGAACGCGAACGGATCGGGCCACCAATTTTGCTCCCGCTGGACAGCAAACCCCACCCACAGCGGGGGGGGGGGGGGGGGGTGGGCGCGAGGGCTGTAAACTCACTTCCAAAAGACCCGGATTAATTTCCCCGCCACATTCCCCCAGGGAAAGGCCTGCCCTGGAAGGGAGACCACCCGGTTCAAGCCCGGCCATCGGATCTGCCCATCTGTCTGTCTGTCTGTCTGTCTGTGGGATCAACAGCCTCCAGCCAGCTCAGCTCCTCGCCAGCCCCAGCCCCAGCCAGCTGTAATTCCTGCCTGTTACAAGTGTTAACACCTGGCCTGGGGCCTTCCTCCCCCGCAGTCTCCAGGTGCCTCCTTGGGCCCAGCCCACTGACCCCCACGGGGTTTGACTGAACATGTTCACAAGCCTCTGAAAGGCGGGTGGAGGCGGGAGCGCGGTGGGGAGGCAGCGGGACACCTGACAGGGGAAACTGAGGCAGGGACTAGGGCAGCCACTTGAGTGGGGAAGTAGGTCCCGGACGGTGGAGAGAAAACTCAGGTGTCTTATTTCCTAGCTCCCTGCCCTTGACTTCGGCAGAACGCTTCCCCCTGCCACCGCCCCCGCCCCCCAACCCCGGCTGGGAGGAGGCAGGGCAGGCTGGTGAGCCCTGAGTGAGAGATGAGGACACAGGCGCCCATATGGGTGGGTCACAAAGAGGCAGGGCGTGCACCTGACCCCCGGGTAGGGCCCCTTCCATCAGGGCCTCTGTCTCTGGAATGCAGCAGGGCCCTAGGATGGGTCCTAATAAGGGAGTTCATTTTTCCCCCAAGAGGGAGAAGAAAGACAAGTTCCTCCAGCAGGCACTAACTGGGACGGACAAGAAGAATTCTAGAATCCAGGGCTGCTGTCACCGCTTCCTGTCCCAGCTCTACCACTACCTGGCTGTAAAGCCCCGGAGCACATCTGTTCCTTCCACGAGCCCCCGTCTGAGGCCCTCATAGCTCTACTTTCTGGTCCGCCTTTTCTCAGGGCTGGGGCCTGGGCGGCACAGGCCGCGGGGGGCTGGGGGCGCCTTCCTGGAGGGGTGGCACGGACAGGAATCCCCGCTAAACGCTTCCCCCTGCAAATCCTCCTGGGGAATGTGTGAGCTGGGTGGGCCAAAGAGGGCAGGCGATGCTGGGCTCAGACGCTCAAAGCCCTGGAATCCGACTGACCGCCCTGGAGGCAGAGTGGGAACAGGAATCTGAGGCCTGTCCACTCTATGGTCCCCGTCCCAGGCCCGGCCCCAGCTCTGAGAAGGCGACTTACCCTCCATCCCAGTCCCAAGACCAAAGACAAATGGCCTGAGAGGGGAGGGCTGCTGACCACAGTCCTCAGGCAGACAGGATGAGCTCGCGCCAGGGAGGGCCCTGTACCCTGCCCCACACCGCCCAGCCCGCGACCCTCGGTCAGCTGTGTCCCCAGCAGTTTCCTCGTCAGACCTTTGTCTCCTGCTGGACCGCCCCTCCAGGACCATGGACACCCACCAAGCACCCAAGCTCGGATGCCACTCACACCAGTAAGTCATAGGTCCGCGAACATATCCACAACCGTGGGCCCAGCCAGTGACTTGAGGGCAGGGTCACAGGCGGACCCACTCACAGCCTCACACTCATACTTACAAGCACAATCAGGTCATGGCCATGAGCACTGATATCCATGCACAAAGACAGCTGTGGGGCTTTCCCCTTACACCGTCATGAAGGCATGCGCGCACACGCACGCACACACGCACACACACACACACACACACAACACTCGCATGCCCAGTCATGAACACAGTCATGCATAGTGTCACAAGCAGACACAGGTGCTGACCTTTACGTGAGCACAGACACTTCTAGACTTTCTCTGTCTCACACACACATACACACACACATCCTAGAATCAGCTACTTGCTGACGCTGGTCTATAGGGGCACAGCACACCCTGTCACAGCCATGGGTCCCCCCATCTCACATGAGTTCACATCCATGGTCGCCCAGCTGCAGGCACAGACTCTTCCATATACAGATACTAGTATACATTTGACACCTCTTAGGATCATAGACCTAGAACACACACACACACACACACACACACACACACACACACCCCTCTCCTCTGCTCAGACAAAGCAGCATCCCTGTCCCCCCCCAGTCCCTCCCCACTAGCCCCCAAACAAGCCGTGTGTCCAGCATTATGTCAGGGAAGATGTCCTGGCTTTCCAGGTTTTTCCAAATCTTCCTATCTAGGTGTTCCCCAACACACCATTACACATGAGACACCCCCACACACAACCCTTCCCCACAGGCACTGCCCCGGGAAGTGCCCTCCTCCAGTTAATGGGGTAGGGGACCTAGTCTCTCTTCCTCGCCCCTGCAGCCAATGAGGCTCCAAGCATTCTCTTCCATACCCTCCCCCCCTACTAGTCCCCAGGAAGGCAAAGAACAGCATGGCCTTGGCCCAGGGATGGAAAGAGGGTCAGAAAGGGCTGGAAAGGCAGGACTGGTTTAGGCAGAGCCCCCAACCTGGAATCCCTGTCTGCCCCAGCCGCCCCTTGGACTTCTTTACGCACAGGAGGCCTCAGGCCAGCCCGAAGCTGCGGGAAGGATGGGTTGGGCAGAAGAAAGACTTTCCCTTGGGTATATGTCCTGGTAGCAACTCTCAGCACCCTCTCCACACGGACCCTTGGCCATGCCCTGCTCCTGCCCCCATCCCGGCCCCCAAATGCTACTGTCCCCAAACGACCCGGAGACAGACCCAGGGTGTGGCCCCGGAATCCTGCTGGCTCTGCTCCCCCTACCTTGGGCTGGGGAGGGGGCGGCCAGTCAGGGAAAAGGGGACACGCAGGTGGCATTCCTCTCTGGCATTCACCCCAGGGACCACGGGCCCTCTTCTCGCTCCTGGACCCCAAATTCTTCCTCCTCACCTCCCACCCCCCAGGCCAAGGCTCTCCTACGTCCAGGAGGGTAAGATTCTTTAATTAAAGTTTTCCGGAATGCAGGGGCCTGGAGACTGAGGACAGGCGGGGTATAATTTAGAGAGCTGGTTTCAGTGTGTCTTTCCCCTCTGGCCTCTGGGACCTGCCGGGGGGCGGTGGGGCTGCTTGGAAAACAAGGGGACTCCCTGGAAGTAGGGCTCCCAGAGGGCTGTTTATTCCCTGGTCAGTCCCCCCATCCACGCACACCCCCCTAAACACCGCGCCTGGTTTCCCAGCCTTATTTACTAAAAATGTCTTTTGTATCCGCATTTCTCGGGGACAGAATTCTCCTTTCCCTCTCTCCCTTTCTCCTCGGTCCTCGGTTTTCCAAAAGGAACGAATTTGACATGGAGAATTGGGGTTTTGGTGAAAGCACAAACCCACCCCCTCCCAAACCACTACATTTTCAAAGAGCCCCCCTTTTGCCAGGATGGACAAACACGAAATGTATAAAATCCGAATTCAATGGCATCTCGATCAGCAAATACCATATTCACTTCTGAGGCTCAAGATTAATCTAGAGCAGAGTGGGGAGAATCTGATGAAATCCCCCCTGCTCCCCTACCCCGGGGATCCCTGAAGCCATCGGGGTCTGAAATCTGAAGGCAAAACGGGGTTATTGTGGGGAAATCTCTTGATGGAGGCGCCGGCGGAGCGGGGGGTGGCAATGAAGAAACAGGATGATTTTGCCCATGAAGACCCCAAAATGGAGAAGAGGAGTGGCTGGGCCCCAGGGACAGCGCTGGATTTCCAGAAACCCAACTGCAAGCAAATGGAGGGTCTTCAGGCCCCCCAGATTGGGACGGGCGAAGGGTTAGGATTTAAGAATCAGAGACCTTCTGAGCCGGGGAAAGTCCTCCAGCCTCTGTAGCGAGTGGCAGGGAAAATGGTGATTATCAGAAAAGCCAGGAGTTGGATTCTGAAGGCGACACCAGCAGAAAATCCAGGAGGGGTGGGCGAGTGGGGGGCTGGAGGGAGGCAAGGAGAAAAAAGCCGCAGCCCACCCCCGGCCGGCGCGCCCCCCCCCCCCACCTCCCCGGGACTCGGCGGAGAAATCGGGCCGCGGGCAGACAAGAGGCGAGTCTTACCACCAAATTGGGTAGCCGGCGAGGACCCTGGTGCCACAGAGCAGGAGGCCGAGGAGCAGCCCGAGCAGGTGGGGCTCCATTAGAAGCGGCGCCGAGGAGGAAGTTTGCCCGCGACCATGAAGAGGGGGAGCGACGCCCCCAATAGTTGGAACAAAGTCCACTTGAGATTGGAAATGACTTTCGGGCTTGTCAGAAGCGCACCTCCACCCGCAGCCGCCCCCCTCCCGAGCCCAGCGCGGAGCAGCCGGGTTTGAGGATGTCAGCGAGCAGCCAATCAGCGCCCGCGGCCTAAGGTAAGAGATGAGTCTGTAGTTCAGCTTGTCAATCATGCGCCCCTCCCGCCCGGCCCACGAGTCGGGCTCCGGGAAGGGCATCGCCCAGCAAACTTGGGCGAAGCCCGCGCCCCGGACACAGTGGGAACTTGGCGGGGGGCGGGAGGGGCCGGCACGTTGGACCCTCTGCTGGCCCGGGACTGCCGCGGCCCCCCGCCAGCCAGGTTTAAGAAGCTGGGGCTTTGGCCGGGGCGTTCACGTGGTGCAGGGTTGGCGTGGGCATTGATGGGTGGCTCCTTTTCTCTCGGGGGACCGTGACCCCTCTGGACTCGGGCGTGTGAGAAATCGAGAGTAGAAAGCACAGAGATGTTTCCAGAAGCCTCGCTCGGCCAGGACGGGATCCGAGGGTCTCGGAGGGGGTTGGGAAATACAACCCCTCCCAGCCTCCAGCCTCCGGAGCCCGAGAGCCGGCCGGCCACTCGACCCCAGCCGCAGGAGGTCGCTTCCCGGGTGTCCGAGAGGCGCGCAGAAGGGTCCGCGGAGGCTCGAAGGTCTGGCTGCGGGCGGCGCCGGGGGACGGAGCTGAGTGTCATTTGAGTCTTTTGTCAGGGATCAGATCGGTATCGGGACCTCCTGCTGCCTTTGCATTTCCTGCAACTGACACCAGCGGCCAGTTGCATTTCCTGCTCGCGGAGCCGGGTCACTTTCTCCTCCACGAGGGGTTCAGGCCTGGCCTCCAGCTCGGGTCAGAAGCAGTGCCCGCAGTCCCATTTGGATCTTAGGGATGAACCATTTGGGGCCAGGGGAACGCCGCAGCCCCAGCAGGGAGCAGCTGGGCTCTTCGGAAGACCTTGCTGCCCTCCGGGGACCCTCCCCCCAACTCCCTGCCTGAGTTCCCACCTGGGGTTCGGTGGTAACCGGTCCTTTCCCTGTGCGGAAGCCAAATGTATCCCAACCCCCCAGCCCCCACCATAGGAAAAAAGTCCCACCACGGCGCCCTGGGTCCTTTCTGTCCTCTCCCTCTCCAGAGTCAAAAAATCAGGTCTCAGCCCTGAGTGGAGCCGAGATGGACGCCAGATCCTGGGGGACTTTCCCCCTGCCACCTGGGCAGCCTGCTCCCCAAGCCCCTTTCCCACCACCCGAAGCCCCAGAGGCACCTGGACCCTAGAGCAGACCCCGGCCTGGGATGAAGAAAACAAGACCAGTGGTGGGGGGCAAGGGCCACTGCTCAGGGGACTGCGGCAGAAGGGGCAGCAAAGCCGCCCCCAAGTCCCGCAGAGGCCTGGAATGGCGGGCCATCTCTCCACCAGGTGGGGGGCATGGCTGGAGGAAGTCCGGGCCAGGGGGCCAGACATTCCTGGCCTTTGATCTGGGCCACCCGTGCCCACAGCTCGAACCTGCTGCCCCTGCCCATCCCGAGAGCCCTCTCCCTAAACGGCTGCTGGGGCGCGGGGAGCTCGGGGAACTGGCCCCGGGGCACCAAGGGTCGGGAGAGCCGCCTGGGCTTGTCACGGCTCCTGCCGCGTTCCTAGCCGGGTGCTCGGCTGGAGGGGTGGGGTGGGGTGGGGTGGGGGGAGAGATGAAAGAGAGGAGGGAAGGGGGGGGGAACAGGGAGAGACAGAGTGGAGAAGGGAGAGAGAGAGAGAGAGAAACTGAGAGACACCAATACACAGAGAAGAGGGCGGGAGACTAGCAGGGGGAGCCCCAGGAGAGAGAAGGGGAGGAAGGGGGAAGGAGGGAGGCTGAGAAAAGAAGGATGAGCAAGACGGCGAAAAAGCCCCAACCTGCCCAGGAACAGCGACTGGGGTGCAGGCTGCAGAGATGGGGATCCTTTAGAAATGCCCCTGTGCTGGGCTAATTCGGGGGTGCCTTGTGTCTGATTCACCTGGAAAGAGGGTCGCAGTGGCTTTGCCAGTATCGCTGACTGTCGAGCCCCAGGGCCCAGCTCTAGCGGTAGAGAGCCCTCCACACACCCGGGGGGCCTGCTAGGTCCCACGCGGTGTTCTATCCCGCCCAATAGGCTACTCCCTGTGGGTTTTCAGATCAGAGGTGCCTGCTGGATCTCACCTTCTGCCTGGCAGTTTGGGAGGCTCCAAGGGCCCCAAATCGTCATTCTGAGACTCAGCAGGACTACCTGCCCGGCCACCAAGACACGATTGTGGATTCAGTGTGGCCAGGAGGCAGGAGCTGGACTAGATGACCTCTTGGGGTCATTTTGGGGCCCTAACATTCCATAGGTGCTAGCCCAGGGAAGAGAGGGCAACAGATCCCTGAGGCTGTCGGTGGGTTGAGGGTTGGCTGAGACATGCCCAGCCAGGAGCCCTGGACAGTGTAGGCAAGACTGGCCATTCTCCAAAGGGCCACTTGTATCCAATGCCTCCTCCAGGCAGCCTGGGAGCACCGGGAGACCTAGGTCAGGAGCTTGAGGCAGGGAAGGGACTAGAGGCCAGCAAGCAAGTGGGTGGGAGGGTAGAATCCCGGACCTTCGCGGGGACAGCGGCGCACAGCCTGGGGAAGTGAAGGAGAGGCCTGGCGGGGAGGTGTGGGAACCTGCCAGTGGCCCCGCATGGCGCCCTGGAGAATGGAAGTTTGTGTGGGGATTTCCCCCCACTTGAAAGCTCCCCAGAGGAGGGGATTCCTGAGCCTTTTCCCCTCCCCTGCCAGGTGTCCTTCCTTCAACACGGGCTTAATTTCCTTCCTCCTGCCCGCCCAGCGCTGCCTGTGGAACATAGAAACCGTCCCTACCCGGGAGGGGGAGGGCGCCCCCGCGCCACGTGTCGCAAACGGAAACACCCTCTCTCTAATAGGCACCCCGAACCTCAGGGTGGGTTGCAGTCCGTGGGGAAAGGGTTAAATTCACCCCCAGGCCAGCCCGGGTGGGTGTGGTGGAGGCGTGGGTGCGGTGGACCCCGAGGCCTCCGCCCCGAATGGGAAGGTGGCCTCTAGAAAGGGGGCGCAGGAGGCGGGGAGGGCCGGGGCCCCAGAAGCCGAGGGCTGGCACGTGGGAAGCACTTGGTGCTGTGTGTGTGTGAATCTCGGGGACCTCGGGGACTGCCCAGCGACTGCCCGGCCCCATGCCACCCCCACCTCGCTA
The DNA here is from genome assembly GCF_018350215.1 of Panthera leo. Classification (NCBI taxonomy): domain Eukaryota; kingdom Metazoa; phylum Chordata; class Mammalia; order Carnivora; family Felidae; genus Panthera; species Panthera leo. Next base: position 43,521,068 of record NC_056692.1, on the reverse strand, counting down.
GCCGCCCCGAGGTCGCTTTTGATGTGCGCTCCCCCCAAGCCCGCAGTCGGCAGCTGTGTTTTCAGCGCCGCTCGCCCGGCCCCCTGCGGAGGCACCGCCGAGACAAAGAATACGGCGGCCAGGCCCCCGCCCGCCCGCAGGGGGCTACCCGTCTGTCGCCGGGAGAGAGGAGGAAATCTCCGATCGATCGAAGGCCGTGCTATTCATTTTTGCCCGGAACGTGCCCGAAAGCTGCTCGGAGCTCAGAAACCTGGCGCCCACACCAGCCTGGGGAGGGTGAAGAGAGGGGGAAATAGCAAGGAGGGGGGGGAGCAGCGAGGGGGGGGGCCTCCACTGGTCTCTCCCGGGAGAGAGGGGCTTTTAACTGTCTCCTAAGAGCTATAGGAGCTTCAGAACGTTCAAGCGAGCTCCTTGGAGGCCACCAGAAGGCTGGACAACCAGAGAGGACAGCCTGGAAGCAGGCAGGCTGGAGCGTGGGTGGTGAGCACAGGAATTCGCAGAATAAGATTGCTTTAAACTGCCCAGCGTGGAGGTAGCGTCCTGGAAACGCTGGAAGCCTGCACCGGCTAAGCACCATAGGTGAGCAGAAAATGCCAGCGGAACACACACAAAAAAGCCGGGAGCCTGCCAGCCCCTGCGTCGTCCGGCCCTGGCGCGCCCCCTGGCGGCGGTGCTGATACTAAAAGGCGCAAAGTCGGCAGGCGAGAAAGGTGGCCCCGCCCCGCACCCGCACCCGCACCCGCACCCCGCGGGTGGGGGAGTCGGAGACTTTGTTGGTGAGCAGCCCGGATCTTCGGGGATCCAGGTTAAGTAGGCGTCCTCGTGAGTGAATGCCCTTAATCTACTTCGCAATCCCGAGCTTAGCTGAGGATAAGGTGTGCGTGGCTTCGGGCTCTCCTTTCCTCCACACCCAGGTGGCTCCCCCGGGAGGGCGGGCGGGCCCGAGATGCAGGACGCGGGGCGGGCCGAGGCGATGTGAGGTCTCCTGGGCACCACGAGCGGGAACCCCGCGGCTGCCTCAGCTCTGTGTCAAGATCTGCGAGGCTGCCACCCGTAGAGTGATGTCACCGAGTCCTTCCCAGCCTGGCCCACCCGCACCCCGGTTCACAGGTGCCACCTGCGGGAAAGTGAAAGTGTTGTTTCTGTTTGTTTGTTTGTTTTGTTTTCCTGTCGCAGTAACTCTTCTGGTGCTGGTCATCTCGAGGTCCCCAAGGGCATTTTGGAAAGCGATTCGGGGTCAGGGTCCTTTGGAAGGGAAGGGAGCATGGAAAGAGTGGAAGGGCACCACTGGCCAGCTGCTGGTTATGGCTGTACCTCCTCTATTCTGTGGGAGGTGGAGATAATGCTTCACATCTCATAGGGAGCTGTCAGCGTTAAATGAGAACAGTGCTGACAGAATGCCAGACCGCGGCCGGGAATAATAAATATTGGGTTTCTTTCTTCTGCTCTTAGGGGCTGAGGAACATGCTACTTGCTCTCTTGGGTCGCTCCTTCTGCCTCAGCCAGACTCAGCTAAGCAGTCCCCACGCCACCCCAGGCGCCCAAGGGCCTCCCCCAGAAGGGCTTATCCAGGGAAATCGCCTCTGACATTCCTACTCGAGACCCACTTCAAAATCTCTTTTTCGGAGAGATCCCCCTTACCACTGGCTGCTCCCCGACCCTGTCCCTCTTGGCCTCTTATTCCGCTTTATTTTTCTGCACAGCCCTTAACAGTGACCTTCTGTTACATGCATTGTGTATCACATACGTCCGTTAAGTTGCTCACTGCGGGTCTTCTCTAAAACCAGAACTCGGCATCCGGCTCCGTGCTGCAGCGCGGAGCCTGCTTGGGATTCTCTCCCTCTGGCTCTCTGCCCCTCCCCCACTTGCACGCTAGCTCGCTTTCTCTCTCTCAAAATAAATAACTTTAAAAAACTCTCTTTAGTGACCCCTGCTACATAAAAGCAAATCTCTGTGGGACGTCTGAAGTCCCAACACCTAGAGCAGGGGATGGCACACAGCAGGCCCCAGATAAAGGTTGTTGATGACTGGCTGAGAGAGGGAGGGGGGAGGTTGGGACCCGAGGCCTCAGATGGGAGGACTGCTCTCTCATGTCTGGGTTCCTTAGGGCCCTTGGGGATCCCCATCGTGAGCAGACCTTGACCCCTAGAGCTCCCCACCTACCCCAGCGCCTCCACTCTGTTGTTTGGCTCCTGCTTCCCTTTCGGAGGACACTGGGCTTGCCCCAAGTGGGGGGAGGTCAGAGGTTGGCATCTGGGGCTTGGGGGCCCTCATGCTGCCCTTCCCCATGCTGCCAGCACCTCCTCTCTGCTCCTCTTTCCCTCCTTCTCCTTCCCTTTCTTCCCCTTCTCCTGCCATCCCCCAGCCCCTTTATTCTGCCTTTGCCTCAGAGCCAGGAGCCCCTCACCCAGACAGGGCCGGCCCACCAGGGGAAGCGATCCTGCCCAGGGAAGTAGACCAGACCTTCCTGTGGCTGGCCATGTATGGCTGGCACAGTTTTTCTCGGTATACGCTATGGCTCCCAGTTTCCTTTGAAACCAAGATAAGAGCCATGAACTTTCTTTCCATCTCAGGGGTCTTTTGGGGGGAAGACTTCTGTGGGGCACATCAGGGAGATGGGACAGAACAGGACTGATAGGATTCTTGGAGAGAGTGTAGAGATTTCTGGTCAAAATGTGGTTGGTACCCGCCAGAGCTCTGCCAGCTAATTAGCTTGTCCACGGACCACTGCAGCCAATAGCAGCCATCGGTGGGACCCCAGGATGGGCCCGCTGTTGGCCCCGGGTCCTGGGGGCCTGGACACATGGCTAGAGACCCAGTGGGCTGGCGACAGGGTCAGAGCTGCCTCATCTGCAGGAGCCCAGGAGCAGGTGGCTGTGGCTGGGACAGGTATGGGCAGGTCCTTGGGCAGACCGGGGGCACCTGTCTGGCATTGCCCCACACCTGGCAGGGCCCATCTCCTTTTCTGCTTCATCTTGGATCTCTTGCCACTGCTGTAACCCAACGAATCCCAGCTCTGCCTCTTACTGTGTGACACCGGGCACAATGCCTACCCTCTCTTAAGCCTCTTTCCTCCTCTGCAAAATAACACCTGCCTCCAATGGCCGTTGCCTATTCAGTGGCGTGATGGCCGCAGTGTCTGAAATGGCACCTAGGACATGTGAAGTGATCAGTAAGTGGCCCTTCTGTACTTTTATAGCAGTCGGCTGCTCTTTCTTGAGCCTCTCGAAGGCAACGTCTTCTATGCTGGTGGCCCCTTCCTTCAGGCTGAAAGAGGCCCTCAGCCTGTTCTGCTATCTACCCCTCCCCGGCCTGGCTCAGAGATAAATCCTAATTGGTCTAAGCTGGGATCATTCCTCTTAGCAAGGATTGGTTTAGAGGGAGGCAGGTGACCCAGCTGTGGTCATTGAGACATGAGGGGAGGTCTGCCGGACGGTGCAAGAGGGCTTCTGGAAAAGGGTTTCTGGGGCTCTTTAAAATGAGACTCAGAAATGTCCCTTTTGCTGGCTTTTGGACAACGTGTCTGGGTGGGATGCCTGGAGTTGCAGCAGCCATCTTGTGACCATGAGGGAGACGGCCCGAGGCTGAGTAGTGGAGGAAGAACAGAGCAGAGAGAGAGAAAGAAGCTGGGTCTCTGACACCACTGCTGAGACATCAGCTCACCACAGCGGAGCCCTGCTTCGGAACTCCTTGTTATGTGAAAGAACACACTCTCCTTGTTGTTAGGTCACTCCAGGCTGTTACCTGCAACCACAGTCCTCCTAAGTGAAATCTGCGCCCTCCTGCCCACCGTGCGTAGTGCAGCGCGGTTAGATTCAGGGTCGCCGACTGACTTACAGTTGAGTTGCTCCCATTTAAGGGCCGGTTAGGCTTCTTTTTCTTGGCTTGGGGGTTCAGTCTGGGTGGAGGTGAGGTGGCAGTGGGAGCCCGGAGCTGGGAGACTCACTCTGGAGACAACTTGGAGGGAGAAGGGAACAACAAAAGAGAAACGGTGTAGGGTCGAGATGGGGCTTAAAATGAATCCAGCGTGTACTTCCATCTCGTGCTCCCTTTTCCTTTTACCTTAAGAAACTGCAGCTTGACTGCTCCTGGGTACGTCTGGGGGTTCGTATGAAAAGCTTTTGGAATTAGATCGTGGTGATGGTTGCACAACTTACTGAATACACTGAAAGCCACGGAACGGTAACACTTTCAAATGGCGACTTCTATGGTGTTTGAGTTATATCTCCATTTAACAAAAGAGGGGAAAAAACGCTGGAGTTCAGCTGCCTTCCTCCCACACTCTCTCCACCTGTAATCACAGCCCTCCATTCACCGGCTCCCTCAGACTCCCAGAGAAGCCCCCTCCCACACATCCACATGGCACTTCCTGAGGTTGTGCTCTCTGGGGCCGCTGGAAGGCTCCTCTGGGAACAGGGCCCGGGGGAGAGGGGAGGGGAGCTGCGTTCTGTCTTGCACCCCCTATGTTCAGGCCTCTTACCGTCAGCTTTCCCCTTTTATCAGAGGGGCCAGGATCTCCTAAGGTCTGTCCCCACTGGCCAGCTAGCCTCGGGTTGCAGGGAGGGGGTCAGAGTGATGCTGTGGGAGGAGCATGGGCTGTGGGATCAGACGGAGGCATTTCCAATCCTGGCTCCGCCACTGCTTTGCTGTGACTTTGGGCGGTTTATTTGGACCTCTGTGTGCCTGTTTTCTTATCTTTAAAATGGGTATGCTAATTCCACAACTCCTAGGGCTAAATGGGATAATTTACCCAGAGAGCTTGGGGCATATAGAAGACAATGAATGCTGGTGCCCTAAGACTTATTTTAAACCCCAAAATGGCAAAATCTTGAGCAGACTGTGGAATGATCAAGGGCCAGCGGTGATAGTGATGATGTTCCCAGATACCCTTTGCTGGGCCTGAGAGGCTTTTTTCCCCTCATCTGTCTCGCCTACCCTTACCTGGACCCTCCCCAGGTCCCCTCTGCCTTTTGTTCTGCACATCGAGGGGGGTGCTAAGGTGAGAAATCATTTTCTGAAGTCCAAGTCAGAGAACGTGGCGTCACCAAAATATTTTCAATTTAATTTAATTTTTTTTTTTTTCCTGCTCCAGAATTTAAGAAAGTCTGAAACATCGTTTGGCCAAAGGTTGGAACTTGGAGAGCATTTCCATCGCTAATGGTAACGTTTCTCAGAAGCTGGAGAGGACCATGGATGCCCCGCGAGATGAAGCGTGGTATTTAATAACTTTGAATCACACAATGAGAAAGCTCATTTATTCACATTCCCTATTCCATTCTTCTTCACTCCTTTTGAGTATTGTCAAGGAGAAAGTCTGTTTGCTGCTAATACGACACTAAGATTCCTTTCTAATAAAGAGAGACGGTCACACATTCAGAACCTTTGTGGGGGGGAGCGGCGGGGAGCACAGCGTCTGGTTAGAATGAAATCACATTGTCGAAAATCATAGTAATCTAACATTTCCTTTTTAATTGGAGTTATTAAGAACAAAGCAAAGCAATTTAAAGGAAAGTGTTAAGAAAGTAGCAGGTCAGGTAGTATGGAGTAAATGTGGGGTAGAAATGCCCGGAATCTGGAAAACACTGGATTGTGGCTGGAGCAGAGCAGAGTGCTGGCAGTCAGGGCATCCTGCAGGTGCCAGCCCGTGTGGCCAGGACACCTTCTTGGTGACCTGCGCCTGCTGGTTGGCCAGGGGCCCTGAGGGTGAGCCAGGCTGGAACCGGCAGAACTGGGGAAGCATCCGAGTTAGATTTGGAAGCCACTGTGGCCAAGAGCTGAGATTCACTCCCAACATCACCCCACCTTGACCGAGATAGGAAACTCGGGGCCACCCATCCAGCCTTATGGATATGTTAGATGACAGGGTGGCCCAGCACTCTGTGACCCAGACACTCACTGTTGGGGCGGAGGAGGGATGGAGAAGAAAGCTCATCGATCTCCCAGTTGTGCAGAGCGGCTGGGCAACCCCCCAGCGCAGGCCTGATGGAAGTGTTTTGTGTGGACGAGGCAGAGAGCCTTGAGGCAGGCAAGTCAGAGCTCAGAAGGTGCAGTGGCCTCAGAGAGCCACCTGCTTCCCTCCTGTAAGGAGTGTAAGGAGCCACAGAAGAGGGACAGCAGACACCAGGGTTCCAGCCCCATCTTCCCCCTGACTGGCTGTGTGTTCCCAGGCAAAGCACTTACCCTCTCTGGGTCTCAGTGTCCCTCTAGATTGAAGTGGCCAAGTGACGAGTCCTTCCGGTCCCGACACTCACAGTGGATGACCTGCCTCCCCATGATCCCCATGCCCACTATCTTTTGTGTTCCTGCCTCTTTCAGGGCAGACCGGGACACTGGGCCGGAGCTGGCTGCAGGCCTCCAACTGGGGCTGTCCCCGCCTTCGGCGGAGGCTTGTCCTTCTAGGTGAGGGGTTGTTGGTGTCCAGCCCCGGGAGGCCCTAGCACGGCTGGACAGTGCCCAGGGGCACTATTGGCAGGCTCAGGGCACTAACAGAAGAGGCCGAGAGCCGAGACAGGGGAGGGGGGAAAGAAGGAAGAGGGGCGTGCAGGGCGAGGGTGGGGGTGGTTCTAGTGGCTGCCCCTCGTGAACGTGCCGAAGGTTGCCAAATTGAGTTTAAGCCTTGGTTCCAGAACACAAAGCCTCGTCTCTGGGGGCTTGACCCCTTGGAGCCCCCACCCCCAGGCCCGGCTGGCTGAGCCGCCCCAGAAGGGCCCGGTCGTTGGCTGCGAAGTGGCTGGGAGGGAAGTTTTAATGATACACAACACAAGACACAGGGGGGAAAAGAGAAAGGGGGGTGGTGGAGAAGAGAAGGGAGGTGGGGGGGGGGGGGGAGAAAGAAAGACCTCCTGCCAGGCCTGTTGCCAGGAGACGGCTAGGCAGCCAGAATCAGTCCTGCTCTTTTCACTGTTGCCTTTAAGCACCGAGAGAAAGCCCTGGCCATAAAGGGGGACATGTGTTGCTGGGTGTGTAAGGCTAGCCTCTGCAGTTAGGGGAGCCCCTGGCCCCCGCCCCCTGCCGCTGCCTGGAGAGAGCCCCTTTCGCCCCCAGCCCTGCCCCCCGCTCCTGGGGGTTATGGATGAGCGAGACTGGGCTACAGAGCAATGGAAAAGGTCTCGGGGAAAGGCGGTGGCCCTGGCCACCAAAAGGCCGCAGCCACTTCTGGGGTGAAACTCACCAGCCAGGGGCGCCAGGAAACTGGCAGGGGCCGGCAGGGGCGGGGAGGCCGGGAGTATCCAATGTGGCATGTCCGCGGAAGAGTCTTCTCTTGGCTCTGGGTGGGCCGTGAGGGCACGGGGTGGGGGGGGTGGTCTCGGTATCTGCAAATCCTCAACGGGGGACTGGGGAGCTGATAAGTCCCCCAGCCTGCCGTCTGGGCCCCTGGTCCTTGTCACAGACCCCATGATAGATCTGCGGGGATCCCAAGGCTGTGCCTTAGCACTTGGGGGACAGTGCCCTAGCAGCCCAGCTGCTGGGCTGGGAGTGAGCACGGCCACAGGCGTAAATAGGAGGGCTGCTGGCACCACGAGGACTCTAGCGTCCCAGACCTCGGCTGTCAATTGAGAGACATCAGCCGTGGGGGTCACACACAGTGCACTTGGTACAGGGGCTGGTCAGTGAGCCAGGCTGCTGCGGCCTCTGCTGCTGGGCTCCGGAGCCCGGCTGGAGCCCCAGCAGATTTTATCCGACGTGGGTGTGATCTCCCTGGTGTCAGGGCTCCTTTCAGCCCTGAGTTCTTCTCCCCCACTGAAAAACAGGCTGTGATTTCTGTTGCTTCATGCAGCAGGCAGACTGGAGCAAGCAGTTTCTTCTGCACGGTTTCTTCCGATCCTCTGGCTTGCCACTGGGGCCCGAGTTCTAGTCCTGGGAGCGTCACCAGTTCCCCTCCACCCCCACCCCTCTGCCTCTGCAAAGCGTCTGAGTCTGTGTTGGAAAGAGGCAGACAGCCCGCCCACCCCAACTTCCCAGCTGGTCGTCTGGCTTCCGTGTGCACCGGAGGGGGGGGCGCTGCTGGCGGCTCACCTGAGTGGGCGGGCCTGGCGGGCGGCAGCCTGCTCCCCCCTCCCCACCCCCCCCACCCCCCACCCCCGTCCCCTCCCCTGGGGGCTGAGTGCAAAATAGCTCAGCAGAGACCCGCTCTGGACACAACAGAGAAATGACTGCATCTTCTGCGAAATCTCTCGCCCTGCGTACACGTGTGCCCTGAGAGGTTCTCCTGGAAGCCAGGACCCCTGCCCTTCCTCTACCCGCCCTAGTGTGTTGCCCAAGTATGTGTGTGTTTGCCAGCTCTCGAGGCTCCCCCGTCCCCATCTGGGCCAGGCCCCATCCAGGTGTCAAGGCCTGCTTCCGGAAGGGTCAAATCTCCGAGAGGTGATAACCGAAGGCAGGTTTGCCAGCTCTGAGGTCGGGGGAGATGGGGTGGGAGAGGGGCGGGTGGGCAGTGACTGGCACTGATGGCTCGAGGGGCTCCGGGGGAGCTGGACAGAGGGGTCACGAAGGAATGCAGAGGAGGGAACCGGTCCGTTCCCCGGGCCCTCTGGGGTCCAGCTGGGCTTAAAGGTGGGACAGTCCACCTTTTGTGGAAAAGCCCTTCTCCCTGGCTTGTCACTGACTTTTTCATCCCAAGAAAGGCCAAGGGCTCAAGGAAAGCAGAGACACTTGGCAGCCCCAGACCTGTACCTGTGGCCGGGCACAGGCTTAGTGCTTCCTCCCTGCCCCTCCTCACCCCACCCCTGTCACATCCCTCCCCCAACTAGACAACCAAATTTTAATTTTAACCTGGAAGGAAGGTCTCCCCCTCCCCTCTCCCTGCTCAGCATCCGGTTATCCCCCCATAACTCCTTGCTAACCCCTCCCAAGGCTCTCTCCCATCTACACACACACACACACACACACACACACACACTCAGTCTGTGGCTTCTGTTTCTCCGGCTTGTGGGGACAGAGCCTCCGGAAGCCTATCCAACTCTAGAAACATCCCCCCCAAATGGCCATCAATGAACTCCCCTCTCAGCATTCCTCCCCCAGACAGTACCGAGCCCCCCCAGGTTGGCCCCTCTTCTCCCTTGTTCTTCACGTGAGGCCGGGCCGGGAGCTCCTCTCTGGAGTCCACACTAACCTCCTCCGGGAAGCCTCCCCGACATACAGGCCCCTTTCTGCCTCCTGGTTCCTCGTCAGTGTAGTGATTCCTGACCCTGGGTGGCCCTCAGCAGTCACCAAGATTTGTCCCCAAAGCTCAGGGCTGGTGGTGGGGTAGGTTGAGGGAGAGCGGGGGGTGGGGAGGACACTCTCCTAATGCAGTGCGAGACTGAGGCAGGAAAGGGAGGAGGGTCTAGGACCCCACTTAGCCCTTCACTCTCCACTGCCTAGCCCCTTGACCGTGAGGTTGGACCTTCACTGAACCACAGCCCTTCCCTAAAATGGCCCTGGGAGAGAGTGCAGCACAGACCAGGACCCCTCCTGTGGGACTCTACTTAGAGGTGAATTTCCACCTCTGGGAGCACCCCCAGGTCTCAAAGGTGTCGTGTGCACTGGCCCAGAGGGGCCTGGGAGGATGGTCAGGGTCACAGTGACACCTGCTGGGGCCTCTAGGAACAGCAGCTGTAGAGAGCTGACGGTGGGTTTCGGGGGAGGGGGTGGGAAGAAGGGCCATTATCGCGAATTCTCTGCCCCCCCCCATATTAAACCCTTATTATTTTCCCAGGGGAGAAGCATGAGATGGTGTGGAGGGATTGGAATTGGTGGGGTGGGGTGTGTGTGGGGGGGGGGGTTGGAATTCCAACTGAGGTGCCTGGGGAAAGCCAGAGCCCCAAGGACATGAGCTGCTTTCCTCAGAACTGGTGGTGTTTTTTGAACTTCGTTCAGAGTCTGGTTTCTAGGGATATACCCAGAAGGAAGTCTGAGATTGTTCTTTGCATTTATATGTGAAATGGAATTTTTAAGGGCCGAGAGCAAGTACACCCTCTGTAGATGTCTGTTTTATTGCATTGTTGCGAGGAAAAAAAGCGTGCAATACGGTAATGGTCAATGATTAAAAACACTGCAGGTGATCCCTGTAATGGCAGTTTCTGAAGAAATTGGAAGGAATGGATAGGATAATGAAATGAATTAGCACAGTGCCTGACACATGGCAGACGGTCCATATATTGGGGCAATTAGTTGATAACGTGAACCCCATGGCAGAAAGAGCCATCAGCCCCCCTGGCGAGCCAGGCTGGTGAGCAGTTGCCCAGGACTGAAGGGCGATGTCTCGGTTGGAAGCCATCAGTTGACCTGTGTCCTAACGCACAGGTGTGCAGCTCAGAAACCCCCTGGAATAAATAAAAGCCAGGTGCGTTTGGGATAAGGATTTCAGTTTGTGCCTTCGCTTCAGAAGGAGCTCAGTTCAGGACGCTTGTAAATATTTCACGTATCACTTGTTTTGCCCTTACCGCTCTTTACTTGAGAGGTTTAAAGTATCACCAACCCCCACCAGCAGTGAAAGGGCTGGAGCGAGAACCTACCCAGGTAGCCGAATGCTGATGTTCCTTGGGCAGAGTGTGGCGTATCAGTGGGAGAACATAAGGAGGGGGGCTGATGCTGGGAACCCAGCGGCGCCCCGATTGTGCCACGCCACATTTGTTTCCCCGACTAATCCTCGCCGAAGCTCCATGTCAAGGCTGGCACTGCTCTCCCTTCACAGGTAAGGCCCTTGTGGCCCAGGAAGTCTGCAGCACTTGCTGGGGTCACAGTCCTAGTAAGTACTAGACCTGAGACGTGAATCCCAAAGCCTGGAAGTGAGGGGTGACTTCCAAAGGGCTGAGGCTGGGTACACGGGAAGGTGGCGGTGGCCCCACTGGGACCGGGACCCCCCACTGCATGGGGGGAAGGCTTGGAGAGATAGCTAATGGTCAGCAAGACTCAGTTTCCCACTGATGGAGCAGAGAAGCAACCTGGTATCCGCCTCTGGTGCCGCCATGCACAACGGCACAGGTTGGGCACTGCAAAACAGAACCCCACGTAGGAATGCATCGCGGGCATCACAAGCACATCCACGTGGATCATTTTCTGACAGTAGGAAGGAAAGAGCCTGGAGGAGGACATATCGCCTTCTAAATCACTTGGAGGGGCTGTGTGGGTGGGCAGTGTCCTTCCAGCCCTTTCCACGTGCACACTCATCTTCCTGGAGATTTCCACCCTAGGGAGTGAGCAGCTGCTGGGGCAACTTCAGGCCATAGCCTGGGAGTGGAGAAACCTTGTGCGTTTTCTGCCCCACAAGTCATCGTAGAGGTGACAAGGAGCAAAAGCCTTCACTGTACCACTGGTCCTGCTGTTTCTTCTCGGAGCTATCTGGCTGAAGATTCAGGCTCTTGCTGTCCTTGCCAGAGCAGGGCTTTATAACTGGGGATGAAGGGGAGGAGGGAGGGAGGGAGAGAAGAGTCAGGAGCCCAGTGGGTAAATACAAGGGAAGGTACGGAGCAGGAGTCTGGCGTTTTGTTCTCACATCATAGACTTTCTTTCTAATAACATTGTAGATCATTTGGGGGAAAAGGAAAAGAAAGTCTTTCTTCCGATACCATCATTCAAGTTTGAGGCCCCTAAGACTGCTTCCTGGAGCAGTATTTATGGTAACAAGCATGTGAGTATATCAAGAGTCAGGCGGATGCGGTCATAAAAATGGGGTGTACATGGGCGCCTGGGTGGCGCAGTCGGTTAAGCGTCCGACTTCAGCCAGGTCACGATCTCGCGTCCGTGAGTTCGAGCCCCGCGTCAGGCTCTGGGCTGATGGCTCGGAGCCTGGAGCCTGTTTCCGATTCTGTGTCTCCCTCTCTCTCTGCCCCTCCCCCGTTCATGCTCTGTCTCTCTCTGTCCCAACAATAAATAAAAAACGTTGAAAAAAAAAATTAAAAAAAAAAAAAAATGGGGTGTACAAAACAGGTAATTTGGCATGGGGGTCTGGGCAGGTCTGGGCAGTTCATAAGGGGTGGTTTCCTTTACTAGTGAATTTCGAATGAATTTCCACGAGTTTCGAACATTATTCTTTAAAAAAATTTTTAATGCTTTATTTATTTTTTCAGAGACAAGGACAGAGTGTGAGCAGGGGAGGGGCCGAGAGAGAGGGAGTCACAGAATCGGAACCAGGCTCCAGGCTCTGAGCTGTCAGCACAGAGCCCCACGCGGGGCTCAAACTCAAGAACCGGGAGATCGTGACCTGAGCCAAAGTCGGACACTCAACCGACTGAGCCACCCAGGCACCCCAACGAACATTATTCTTTATAACAGTGTTTATTAAATGCTTATGCTATTAGACATGCAAATACATCCGTGGCCATGCTTTACAGCACATCCCCTGTCCCCATGACCACAGCCAACTGGACCAAGTGTGGACACCTGACCCTCCGGCGGCCAGTCCACCATGTGGCCAATAGGCCTGACAGGTCCAAGCAGCACCAGCGTGTCTGTTTTTCTCAGACACTGAAGATGCCACTGGGTTCCTAAGCTGAATGGCCATAGCATTGCGAGGGTGTCATGCAAGCCATCAAAGGCCCTGTGCTGGCTGTAAGTTCTAGGAAACAGGAACCAGGAGTTAACAGACAGAAGCAGCAGGGGGTGTTGAGAAAGAGTGCAGGGCGAGGAAGCCAGCAGAAAGGGGAGCGAGAGAGGCAGACCCAGGTACCTGAAAGTCACGTTCACCATGGCTTGATTACCCTGCACTGTTCAGCCTTTCCTGGCTTCTAACAGCAGCCCCCTTTTCCTGGGGCCCTTCCCTGATGCTGCTCACAACAGTTTGGAAGGTTCACATCCAAGAAAGAGGGTGCCAGGTAGAGGGATGAGGCCAGCCTCAGGCTCCTTGGAAATCTGACTAATCAACCCTGCCAATTATTGAGCACCTACTATGTTCTAGGCACATTTTTAAATGTCATTTCATGTAATTCCCACAACCAGCCCGTTGAACAGCTTTATTTCCTATTTTACAGTTGGGAAACTGGGGCTCTGAGAGATTTAAAGTGACTTGCACTAGGTCACAGGCTAGAAAAGAAAGCCCCAAAGCCAGATAGACATCCTGGCCGTCAGCGCCTTAGACACTGCCGGGCTGCTTTGCAATGGGGAGACGAAAAAGACATTCATCGATGTGTATCACCGAGTGCGAGTTTGGCCCTGTACGAGGCACCTCTGGGTGCGGAAGAGTTGAGTGGATGAGTGGAGGATCCAGATGGAGGAGGCCTCATCTCTGGTCCTCAAGATCATGCCAGCAGGCTGACAACGCCTCGCCCGGAACTGAAAGCCATTTAGACCTGCGGCCCCCGGAGGCAATAGGGCTTCGGAGCAGGGGGACTTCTGGAGCTGCCGGGCGGGACGGTTCTGGGAGGAGGTGGGCTGGTGGGGCGGGACAGGACTGGGGAGGAGGGGAGGAATGAGGGCTGGCCCCGCGCAGGGAGGGAACGAGAGGCCCTCTGGGCTCGGGAGTGCGGGGTAGGAGTGGGGGGGAGGTGGAGGGCTCTGAAGCGGAGGCGGGACGACTGGGAGACCCGCATCCACTGGCTTGCTGAGAGCCCTTGAGCAAGTCACTTCCTCCTCTGACCTTCGCGTTTGCCACGTGCAAGTGCAAGTGAAGAGGTTGGGATGCCTCCCCCCCCCCCCCCCACGCTCCTGCCCGGGCCCTTCCTGCTCTAGCTCCGGGCGAGGGGGTGGTCTCCGGTCCTCTAGACACAGACCCTCCAGCGCGGAGCGTCCTCCGGGAGCGGCAGCACCGGTGACCAGCAGGGGGCGCTCCTGCAGAAGGCTGGCAAGCAGCGGCCGCCCTCCGCTCCTTCGGCCTGGCCCTGGCCGGGGTGTCCGGCCAGGGAGGTCCTCCCTTCGTCCCTCCTGGCCCGCTCGGGTCACTTGTCTTTTCACAGTGCCCCTTCCCACTCATGTTCTGGAATTAGCTGGCGGGGAGGTTCTTGGAATCCAGGTTCTTTCTTGGGCAGGCCGCTTAGCTTCTCTGTGCCTCAGTTTCTCCATGTGCAAACTGGGTCATGCGAAGAAGAGATGGGTTAATTGGGTGGGGGAGGCTGGCCTGCCGCTTTGTCCCTCATCATTTTCCCAGGGCAGAGGATGCTGCTTTTACTGCTCTCCAGGGAGAGCTAGAAGTCCTCCCCGCTCCCCCATCCAGTGTTACAGTCGGCTTTAAAACTTTTATTCGAAGTCCTTTTATACAAAGATAGAAATAATTTCTGGGTTCCATATGGCACCTGGCAAGATGAGTGATGCTCAAAAGGTGGTTGTGAAGTGACTGGTTATTTGAAATCGTCTGGGCAGGAGCTGCCTCTTCTGAATCACGCTGGAAGGTGTCCACATTCATCCTCACAATTGTCACCACTGTTCTGTGAGGAAGACAGATAGCAAGTGTTGTATCCCTTTTGTGGACGAGGAAATGAGGTCACAGAGGAAGCCAAGGAACAAGGTTAAGGTAGGACCCAGCGTTCTCGCCATTCGACTACAGGTGTCCCATCCTCTCGGTAGTCAGCGACCCCTACTGGAGACACGTGGCATTACATCCAGGTTCTAGTAGACACTGAATGCCCCCCAGGCCGTGAGAGGAAGAAAGGTAGGCACTTCCTGGGTGCTGAGCCCAAAGAGAGACTAGGGTAGACCTTGATTTTGGAGCTGGAGGGTCTGGTGTGAAAATGAGATTCCACAGTCAGAAATACAAAGTGGCAAGGCTCAGCAAGTCTCAAAGGCATTTCCTAAAGTCCCCAGTACCATTTCTTTTTTTCCTTTTTTTTTAAAGTTTAATTATTGGGGTGTCTGGATGGCTCAGTTGGTTGAGCGTCGAACTTCTGCTCAGGTCATGATCTCAGGGTTCATGAGTTTGAGCCCCACATCAGGCTCTGTGCTGTCAGCATAGAGCCCCCTTTGGATCCTCTGTCCCCACCCCCCCCACCCCCACTGTGCTCTCACAAAAATAAATAAACATTTTTTAAACTTTATTTATTTTGGGGTGCCTGGATGGCTCAGTCGGTTAAGCATCCAAATTCCGCTCAGGTCAACATCTCACGGCTTGTGAGTTCGAGCCCTGCATCGGGCTCCGTGCTGACAGCTCAGAGCTAGAACCTGTTTTGGATTCTGGGTCTCCCTTTCTCTCTGCCCCTCCCCTGCTAACTCTCTCTCTCTCTCTCTCTCTCTCTCTCTCTCTCTCTCTCTCCCTCTTTCAAAAGTAAATAAACAAAAACATTTAAAAGTTTATTTATTTTGCGAGAGAGAGAAGGAGAGAGAGCATGAGCAGGGGAGGGACAGAGAGAGAGAGGGAGAGAGAGAGGGAGAGAGGGAGAGAGGGAGAGAGAATTCCAAGCAGGCTCCTTGCTATCAGCAGAGCCCCAGGCAGGGCATCATCTCATGATCTGAGAGGAAACCAAGTGTTAGACGCTTAACCAACTGAGCCACCCAGGTGCCTCCCCCCTACCAAGTACCCTTTCAATCTACTCCTGGCTCCAAAGGTGGACTCAATATAGCAAAGGAGGGTCATCCCTTAGACTTGCAAGGACAACCACTGGTAAAACTTGACTCCTACTCAAACATTTATGTGGCACACTAGGATGGGTGGTTCCATTTGGTAAAGTGCAGGAAGATGGAATGAAAAAGCCACTCTGAGAGATCCAGCTCAAATATAACCCACCCTGGTATTGTCCTAGAAGCCCCTCCCGTGAACAATGAGTGAATTGTCCTCTGGCCGCTTCCCTCTCATTTGGGACTTTCTACTCTTTACGGCAGCACAGTGTTGAAATTCGGAGCCTCGGCTGCCAGCTCTGTGGGTTCTAATCCTGGATCCAAGCTTCCTAGTTGGCCAGTTTAATCTGTCTGTGCCTCTGTTTCTTCATCTGTAAAATGTGAGGATTACATGAGTTGATATTCCTAGAGGACTTAGAACAATGCTTGACACGTCGTAAGTACAAAGTTATCAGTTTGCACTTACAAAGAAATGTCAAAATGCTGTATGTATTTGTTTACATATCTTTCCCAACAAGCTGCCTGCTCCTTCGGGACAAGGCCTGGCTTAATCATCTCATACTCCCCGGGCTCCACACCAGAGGCTCAATCAAAGTTGGCTAAATTGAATATTATATAATCACACTTTATATGAAACGCAAATTTTTCAGTAAAATGGAGCGAGTCACTTTTTTTTTTTTAAGAAGTAAAGTCTGAGCTTACTGTTTCCCAGATATAAGTCAAGGTTTGAGTCCCCTGCAATCTTATTTGTACCTGTGGTTGTGAAAACGCGGCCTGGAGGAAGCGGTCTGTGCTGGCTTTTCCTACAACCGCAGGGGAAAGTGGGCCTCGGGGCGCCAGAGGCATTGAGAACTTCGCGGCTCTGTTCCCCTCACCCTTCCCTTCCAGACAGCAAGAATGTACCCAGATGACAACCAACTAAAGAGAAGATGTTGACAATGTCTCTGTTCGGAGTCAAATCTTTGGAAGGTTGTTTGTAACAAATTCTGGATTATTTTTCATTTCTATTTGCTAAGAAAGTTGACTTTGTTGTTGTTGTTTTGCCTTCCTCTTTCCCTTCTTCCTTCCTTCCTTTTTCTTTGAGCTGTCTCGGTAGCTGTGCCTTGTGTGGAACACCTTTTTGTTGTAAGACATCCCAGAACAGAGTCTCTCATTGGTGCTTTGCCCACAGGAAGTCCCTGTAGGGGATCCACAATTATCCATGACAGAATGGATGCTGCCTGTGCCGCTTGGCCAGTCATCTTGCTGTACCCTAATGTTTCTAGAAGCGGGGACCCAGGGGGGTGGGTATATTCATGGTGAGTTCAGTGTCCAGGCAAAGCAGGGACATATATGTCACTTAACGGTTATGAGTTACATATGGGCACAATGGAGCAGGCATTAAAATTTTTTTTAACATTTATTTATTTTTGAAAGACAGAGAGAGACAGAGCATGAGTGGGGGAGGGGGAGGGAGAATGAGGGAGACACAGAATCCGAAGCAGGCTCCAGGCTCTGAGTTGTCAGCACAGAGCCTGATGCGGGGCTCGAACCTATGAACCGTGAGATCATGACCTGAGCCAAAGTCAGATGCTTGACTGACTGAGGCACCCAGGCACCCCTGGAGCAGGCTATTCAAATTGGGATTGTCCTTTCAGATTATTATCTGACTTCCTAGCCACCCACCTACCTACAAACATGTGATCCCTCGACAGAACTGGACTGATCAGAATACGCACCCCCTGCCCCCAGTTCTAACCATGCTAGGGTTAGGGTTAAGGCTAGGGTCAGGGTTTCGGGTTAAGGTTGGGGTTAGGGTTAGGGTTAAGTTTAAGGTTGGGGTTGGGGTTGGGGTCAGTATGGAGTGCTGAACATCTTGTCCCTTATGAAGATTATAAAATCAAGGGGAGATATGTAGCTATCATTACGTCAGGTTTGACCTCTCCACGGTCCATCGTTTATTCATTTATTATTTCAAACATTTAATGATTACTGCTGGCTGAGCTTAGGATATATAAGAGGAGTAGGAGCCTATGTCTTGTACCTTGAGAAAACTGTAAGCTACGCATAACAGGTGCATCTAACGTACCTGCTCACCCAAACTCAGAGACAATGTGCATAAACGTCATTAGTACAATAAAATTAAGCTGTGCCAGTATATTGTTGGTGTCCAAAGTGGTGAGTGAGCGGAGATAGGAGTGGTCAGTCAAGGCAGGTATTCCTTCTAGGAGTGATGGTTCTTCACAGCAGGAAACGCACTGTTCTTGGCATGGGAAGTGTGGCTGGGTGGGAGTATGCCAAGGGGCACCCCTCTGCATGTAGAGTTCCTTGCCTAAGCTCAAAGATGCTGCTGTATCAAGGGCTGGAGAAGAGCCTCATGGGGTCAGGGGTCATAACATCCTCCACCTAACACAACATTTTGTCGGGGGGTTGTTCTGGAATGAAGAAAACGAGGAAGAGAAGGAGGAATTGAGGCAAGAAGGCCTTGAATTGGAACCGCCATGGGTGAGGAAAATCTGCCAATGTGGCAGTGAGCTCCCAGGAGTGGACAGGGGCACTTCCTACATGGACGGGTGCCATAGGAGGACATCCAGGAATCCTTTCCCCTGTCCCTCTCCCTCCTCTCCCAAATATCTTTCCTGCCAATGTTTCAAGTCCTATCATTTGAGACTTTTTCTTGGGTATTTGTCCCATCCCCTTTTTAAGAAATTTCCATTATAAACGTTAAGAATGCTTTCATTATTTTTTTTTAATTTTTTTTTTAACGTTTATGTATTTTGGAGACAGAGAGAGACAGAGCATGAACGGGGGAGGGTCAGAGAGAGAGGGAGACACAGAATCGGAAACAGGCTCCAGGCTCTGAGCTGTCAGCACAGAGCCCAACGCGGGGCTCGAACTCACGGACCGCGAGATCATGACCTGAGCCGAAGTCAGCCGCTTAACCGACTGAGCCACCCAGGCGCCCCAAGAATGCTTTCATTATAATAGAAGATTTGGAAAATACAAAGAGGCTAAAAAACATTTTCTACCTGGACTTTCAACCTCCTGGGCACCCACATTTTTTTTTTTTGTTTTAACATTTTGGTATCTTTCTCCGCCATCTTTTTTTTGTTGTTTTCACGCACAGCCATGATCCTCCTGAGCGCGGGATGTGGTAACCCATTGTCCCCAGTTAGTTTCCGTCCTATCTCAGTCTGATGTTCTGGAAACGTCAAGTCCCCAATCATCAAGTGCCAGTGAGTTTGAGGAAGTTACTCAACTTTCAAGACTTGAGTGTCATTTCTGAACAGTGGGGACAGTGATGGCCAGCACACTACCTCACAGTGAAACAATGCAGGCGAGAGTTAAGTCTGGTTCAAATGTGCAGAGGTAGGATGATTGGGAGTGGTCAGAACGGAAGGAGTCAGCATAAGGCCACAGCAGAGAAGGCTGGGTCACAAGGAGGTAGGGAGGACAGACAGAGAGATGGGTGAGCCTCCACCTCTCCTGAGCAGCCATGCCTTGGACTGGCCTGGGTGCTGGTGGCTCCCCTCACAGCTGCCGGGGCATCGCCTGCCCCACTTCCTGTCGGGTGAAGTCCATTTCCTGTGCAGCCGTGAGGGCGATTAGAGGGAGATAGGCGGTCTGGAATTCCTCATTTCCACTCACTCGTGGCTTGGTTATGAGTTTAGGGGACGGTGTGTTTGCTGGGCTCTGCCTGGGGCCTGGGTTGAGCTGGGGTTTGGAGTTCTGGGGGCCCTGGGGCCAGACAAAGATAGATGCTTCCTGAGGGTTAGAAGCAGGCAGGGGCAGCCTGGTCTGGGGACAGGGTTCAGGGAGAGGAGAGAGGTCTGCAGACACCTGGGAGCTGGATTTAATGCAGCCTTTGCAAGCCATTCAGGCACATGCCTGCACCCTCCAAACTGTGTGTGTGTGTGTGTGTGTGTGTGTGTGTGTGTGTGTGTGTGTGTGCAGGGGGAGGGGAGGACACTATCACTGAGCGTGGCTGCCTTGGGCTGGTTAATGGAGACAGGTAGGTGCATGTGGCTGTCTAAGAATGCTTCTCCTGCATACCTGTGTGAACCTGTGGGTCCAGGAGCAGCTGTGGGTCTGCCTAGGAATTTAGACATCCGTGGGGGAGGTGCAGGGGAGTCTGTGTGTCACTGAATGCCTGGATTTGTGTTGCACACTGTCAGAGTTGTGTGTGTGTGTGTGTGTGTGTGTGTGTGTGATGGAACATGTGTCTGAGCTTAGGAGGGGATGCTGTGAGCATGCATTTTGTCAGTATAACACTTTATATATCTCTGCAGCCCCCCACAAAGGCCACAGCCCAGTTATAAGCCGGCAAGAATACATATTTTCTGAGCACTGACTATGTGCTGGGTCCTGGGCGAGGCTCAGGCCTGCCCTTAAGGAGCTCACTGGGTGGGAGAGCAACGGACCACTTATGGCTTAAGGCTATGAGTCCTGAGGGCCGCCCCCCATGTCCTTCCTCGGGGATGCCACAGTCCCACAACTATGGAGGTGGTATGCTTTCGGCACACACCTCCCCTCCGGACGGGAGCCCCTTAGGAAGTACACGATGCTTCTTCGTAAGGATGAATTATGGAAAGGCCACCATGAGTGAGGCTATGCCTGGGCAGTCCTCAGCCAGCCACCGCCGATCACAACCAGTGTGACCATTTTACTGGGGCTGCGCTCAACTCCTGTGTCTGGTACTTACAGGGTCACCCTCATCGGCTACTTAACGTCTCTGAACCTCCAGCTTCCTCACCTGCAATGGTGATCATGATTGCCCTGACCTCACAGTGGGTGGGAGGCTTCAGTGAGACCAGGTACCAGACCTCACACACACACACACACACACACACACACACACACACACGACACACGGGGGCTGCTGCTGGAATTATTATCAGTAATAGGAGCTGCTGCCTGGGTAATTCTTTGAAGCCCTGGCGTCAGAGGCGGTGGGAGGCAGAAGCGTAACTCTGATGCCTTCATGGGCAAGCCAGGAGTCACCCCAGCAGGCAGAGACCTACGCAGTCCTAACATCAGGAGGAAGGCACCAAGGGTTGGGTCCGTGCCATTGGCTGGTGAGGGCTCAAGAATACCCATCCGGATATTTTCTATGTGTAGCTCATTTTCTAGCCACTACCGTCTCAATCCCACCTTGATGCTTTTCCTCCAATCTCTGCACCACAGACTTAACCAACAGATGTCAACATGCAACTTTAAAAAAAAAAAAATTGGGGGCGCCTGGGTGGCTTGGTCGGTTAAGCATCCCACTTCGGCTCAGGTCATGATCTCGCGGTCTGTGAGTTCGAGCCCCGCGTCGGGCTCTGTGCTGACAGCTCAGAGCCTGGAGCCTGTTTCAGATTCTGTGTCTCCCTCTCTCTCTGCTCCTCCCCTGTTCATGCTCTGTCTCTCTCTGTCTCAAAAATAAATAAACGTTAAAAAAAAAAAAAATTGTGTGTGCGGGGGTGGTACCTGCGTGGCTCAGTTGGTTGGGCATCCGACTTCGGCTCAGGTCATGATCTCGAAGTCCATGGGTTTGAGCCCCGCATCAGGCTCTGTGCTGGCAGCTCAGAGCCTGGGACCTGCTTCGGATTCTGTGTCTCCCTCTCTCTCTGTCCTTCCCCTGCTTGCTCTCTGTCTCTCTCTCTTTCAAAAATAAACAAACATTAAAAAATGATTTATTTATGAAAAAAATTTTTTAATGTTTACTTATTTTTGAGACAGAGCGCGAATGGGGGAAGGGGAGAGAGAGAGGGAGACAGAATCCAAAGCAGGCTCCAGGCTCTGAGCCATCAGCACAGAGCCTGACGCGGGGCTCAAACTTGCTAACCGCAAGATCGTGACCTAAAGTTGAACCCTTAACCGACTGAACCACCCAGGCGGCCCTCAACATGCAACTTTTATGAAACGTTGAGAATGTGTCACTTTGGGAGAATGTGTTCATCCCTCTCCCCCACCCCCACCCCCCCCAGGCTCATGCTCACTTGTGTACGTGCTGGTGTATAAGGGCGTGTGCTATGGGCATGAGGTTAGGAGGGGTTGCTGGATCTGCTCCCTCTTCACCTGCCCAAACTCTGGTGGTGCCCACTGGGTGTGGTGGGGCCTGGTGGGGGCTCTTCCTCTTCCCTGACTCACACTGGTTTAGCTTGTCCCTCCCCTCCTCTGAGCCTCCTTGAGCCTGGTTCAAGGTCTTACCAGTGGTGTGCTGGGGCCAGCTCTGACCGGTTTGCAGAACCAATCGTGCAAATCTCTTCCTAACTCAGGAGCTCAGGGATGATGCCACATTGGCATCTTGAAATCAGCCACGGTAGGAATATTTCCATCGCGGGAAGTCAGCAAATGATACAAATCAGACACCCATCCACCTCCCCCCCCTCAAAACGTGTAAAACACCAGCACACCACCGGTCCTGCCTGCTGTTGTTAACAACCCACTAGCCCCTGAGAGGCCTTTGGCATCATACTTCTCTGCACAAAAGTCCTGTGAGATATTCATCATCATCTCCATTTCATATCCAGGGTTTGCGATTTTACATGATTTGACTCTAGGTCTCCACTCAGCACACTGGGCTGTGCACCTCAATAAACAGAACCATGCGAACTGAGAGGACTGACCGAGTTGTTAAAGATCATCGATCATCTAATCCCTCCACTCAGTATGCAGGGAAACTGAGCTCAGAGAGGCTCACTGTGGCAGGGGCTTCCTCTGTGAATCCTGCCTGACGTAGAAGCTGCCGTCTCCCCACCAGTCTCCCAGGCCCCCATGACACTGGTGTCCACGGCAAAGCCAAGGTCACTGTCACCTGATGTTCTATACGCGTGGCTGAGGGTTGGGAAACTTTACGCACAGATCTTGACATTGGGTGCAAGTTATATTTTGTTTTGCTTGATTTGACCCAGTGTTCAAGACCCTCAAAAGCATTTTAAATCTTGCTTGGGTCATTGGTAGTATGTCTCTCTCATGACGTGTCACCTGCTGCTTTGATCACGGCACCTTCGCTGGAGGAACTGGGGTTAAACTTTGGAAAAGGATAAGCAAGACAGAGCTTTGTGGCCCAATAATGGAGATTCTTATCCTGTTTGACGGAGGTTCTGGCAGCCATATACTTTGGAAAGCAGGTTCCTCCCCGGCCCTCCCATTCCCACCCATGCTTTTCCTGCCCCACGATCCAGAGAATCTGGATTTTTGTCCAGTGAACAGCAGCACTTTGTCAGACGCCCACTGAGGCCCGCGCTGTGCACCTTGCCCTTGACACAGTCTCCCTTTTAGAAAGAGGGATCCTTCCCCCTCACCCCTGCCCTAAGAGACCACCCCCTCCCCCCCCCAGAGACGCCCCTCCAGGATTCCCTTTTCCAGACAGCAGGGGTGTCCCCCAGCCATTAGACGTGGATCTCCCGTTTCGGGAGGGCGGCCCTGCCCCTCAAAGTCCTGGGGCCGGGCAGAGAGACCCACACTCGCCTCGCAGGACAGCGGACACCACACGGCTTCTCCGCGGATTCCAGGAGCCTCCCGTCTCCAGGGGACCCCCACTCCCGTACCTCGGGCGAGAGACTCTTGCGCTTCCCTCCACCCCGCGGGGAGATGCAGAGACTCCCCGGTCTCCGCCGCGTCCCCCATCCCCGCCTCTCCACGCCCGGGGGGCTTTCACGTTCCGCGGCGGGCGCGGCGGCAGGTGAGCTCTCACCTGGGGCCGGTGGGACGGGACGATGGGGGCGGGGCGGGGGCGGGCCCCGGGCGGCGGCCCCACCCGCGACGGGGGCGGGGCGAGGCCGGCGGGGCCAATGGGGCGGGGGGCTCACCGCCCGGGGGGGGGGCCTCCAGCGTCGCTCCCTCCCCCACCCCCGCTCCGCCCCGCCCGGGTTTAAAGCCCCACGGGCGGCTGGTGGCGGCGCTGCGAGCGCTGAGCGGCGCGAGGAGATGCGACAGGGCGCCGCGCCGCCGGCACCATGCGCCCCCCGCCCGCGCTGGCCCTGGCCGCGCTCTGCCTGCTGGCGCTGCCCGCCGCCGCCGCCGCCTACTTCGGGTCAGTGCCCGCCGCGCCCCTGGCCCGCGTCCCCGGCCCGCCGGCCTCCCCTCCTCCGGCTAGAGCGGGGCCAACTTTTCCCTCCCGCTGGCCCTGGCCGCCTTGGGAACCTCGAACTCAGACCTTAGCCCCCGGCGGGCCCCGGTCCCGGCCGGCTGTCGGAGTTCGCGCCCCGAGCTCGGTCTCTGGCTTTCCCCCCCTCCCCGCTCAGGCCCCGATCGCACCTTCTGGTGTCCCACTCTCCGTCCTCTTCGCCGCCGCTCTTCCCACCCCGCCCTGTCCGAGACCACATCCCGCCTGCTTCGCGCGGTCTCGGACCCCCGCCCGAGCTCCCGGACTCTGCACAGCTTTCGGACCCCGGCCCCATCTTCCCCGCGCACCCAGTCCCTGCGGGTCCAGGCGTCCCTCCCGCGCGCTCTGATGCCCTCGCTGGATCCTCACTCTGTGCCCTGTCTGCTTGTAACCTGGTCTCCGTCCAGCCACAGTCCTCGCCTCGGGCTCTCTCTCCACCCTCTCTCTGCCCTTCCCCCTGTAGAATGGAGACCCTGCGGGCTGCGTGGCTGGGCGGGGTGGGGTGTTACCCCGGCCGGGGGAGGGGATCGCGCGGATACCGGGGGGACGCGGACCTGCGGACCCCGGGCAGTGTCAGCTGGAGATGCAGGAGGGAACCTTCCGCTAGGGAAGCCCAACCAAATCTCAGCCCCGGCGTCGGGTGAATTCCGGGGAGAACGACCGAGCGTCAGAAGGGAGGAGGCGTACGTGATTGGAAAAGGAGGATCAGAGTTGGGGGGACACCTGGGGAGAGAGCCGCGGGAGTGGCGGCTGAATGCAGTGCGAGTTACAGGGCAATTGTCCCTTCTCTCTGACCCTCCTTCTCTGACCCAGGGACCTGGGTGGGAGGTGGGGTCGTGGCTGCCAAGGCGCTTCCCTGACCTCCACCCACAGCTCGCTCCAAATGTGTACGGTCTGTGACTTTAATCTTGTCACTTTTTGTGATCTTCACTCCAAATCAGGGTGAGGTTTACAGTCTGACTAAAGCGAAGGCAATGAAACACCAAGCCAGTGACCTGCCACAGACTGTTCTTAAGGACCTGCCAGAGAGGGCGAGTAAGGATCTGAGAAGTCCCTGCACAGGCCCATCTAAGGGCTGTGGGCTAATTTCCGGGTCATGACCCCTGGTTAAAACGTGCCTTGGCTGTGAGCAGGGGGCCTCTCCTGAAATATAATGGGTGGG
Source organism: Panthera leo (assembly GCF_018350215.1). Classification (NCBI taxonomy): domain Eukaryota; kingdom Metazoa; phylum Chordata; class Mammalia; order Carnivora; family Felidae; genus Panthera; species Panthera leo. Next base: position 43,496,373 of record NC_056692.1, on the reverse strand, counting down.
GGTAGGCAGGTCAGCCCAGACCCTAGGTCTGAGCTCAGCTTGCTGGTGACCTGGGAAGACCAGTCTCTGGGCCTCGGTGACCTCATTTGTACAAAGAAGGGGCTGAGCTGGATAGAACTGAGCTCTATTTCCGCACTGAGAACAGTGTACCAACCTGTATGCCAATGACTTCAGGCTTGAAGTCACAGTTGTTGCCTCAGCAGGCAGGATATAATCCTGCTACTTGCTAGCTGTGTGCTCTTGGCCAAGTCACTTAACCTCTCTGTGTTTCGGTTTCTCATCTGTAAAATGAGGAGAAGAGTGCCTATTTTGTATGAGCATTCTGTGCATTAGTACATGTAAAGCACCTAGGACAGTATCTGGCACATAGTAAATGCTCAACTAATGCCAGCAATTATTATTAGTATAGAGATTGGGCATAGTCTCTTGATATCCCGGCCCTGACAGGGGTTTCTGAGCTGGGATGGAGAACAGGAGGACGAATGTCCCTGCATCCTCTTGGACCCCAGCTCATTTCCACAATTGTTTGTCTGGGTTTGGGGGTCGGAGATGGGGCGAGGGCCAGATGGGGTGAGAGGGGAGGGGCTCCAGGAGACCTGGACCAGCCTGGCTGGTGTGGTTTGAAAGGGAAAGGAGTTTGTAGCAGTGCACAGGGGTAGAATTTGAGACTTGTGAGCGGGGGGGGGGGGGGGGGGGGGGGGCAGCCTTGGAAATCGGGGTGGGAGGGCATGGTTGATTAGGCCTGGGTTGGGGTTGAGAGGGATCATGTGAGTATTGGAGCCACTTCTTCCAGGTCATGAACCCATCTAGGCAAAGCTGACCAAATAGACTCAAGCCCCCACCATCCCAGTGTGGGGAACTGGACAAATACTTAGAGAATAAGCTAAAACTGAGGCTTTGCCCTATTATGTGTTTAGTCTCAGAGACCGGACAGGATTCAGCCTGAGTTCCCACTGAGGAAGCCCTAGTGTGACTCAGTCAGGCCAGATTTTCCAGCTTCCCATCAGAATTTGCTCTCTGGAAGGAATCTGGTATCAGTCATCCACACCATAGTGAGAATGAGAGGCAATCTGCTTCTCCTTTCTCCAGGTCATTTGCATTTGAAATCTCATTTCTGATTATAAGATGAAGTGTTTGGGCATTTGATAAAAGGAAATTCAGGGGCGCCTGGGTGGCTTAGTTGGTTAAGCGGCCGACTCTCGATTTCAGCTCAGGTCATGATCTCATGGTTTGTGAGTGCGAGCCCCATGTCGGGCTCTGCACTGACAGCACAGAGCCTGTTTGGGATTCTCTGTTTCCCTCTCTCTCTGCCCCACCCCAGCTTGCTCTCTCTATCTCTCTCTCAAAATAAATAAACATTAAAAAAAAAAAAAGAAAAAAAATTCAAACATCAGGAGAGCAGGTGAGGCCAATCTTCTTGGGGTCTTTGAAATCATAGAATCATAGATTTAAGAGTTGAAAGTGTCCCAGAAGCATCTGGGGTCCAACTCCCTGTTTCAAACAGGTCATGTATTATTATTTCCATTTTTCAAATGAGGCAGCCATCATCCCCCAAACCACAGTAAGCCAGCAATTGCTTCTGGGGCTTTTGTATGAACCCAGAGCTGAATTGTGGTCATGCTGATAATGCCCTAATAACTAGTGTTTCAGTTTACAAATCACTTTCTCATACGGCCTCTCTCTCTCTCATCTGATTCCCAGAGCCATTCTAAAGGTATACAGGATGCTGTAAATAGTTCCCTAAAGGAAACCGAGGGTCAGGAAAGTTTAGTGATTCACCCTATGTCACACAGCAGGATAGAGGCAGGATAGACACCAGGTTCTGCCTCCAGTCTGGGCTCTTTGCCCTCCAAGCAAGAGTCTCCAGAGCTAATACTGTGTGACCATCCAGGGGAATGGCAGACACAAGGAGCTGGAGGGGGTAAGGGGTGGAGGGCAGCCCCCTCCCCTGCTTGGTCACTTAGGTCACTGCCTCCAAGGTCTATGGCACCTGGAGGTCCTAGATTTCCTAATTCTTTAAATTTTTTTTAACGTTTATTTAATTTTGAGAGACAGAGGCAGAGCACGAGCAGGGGAGGGGCAGAGAGAGAGAGGGGGGACACAGAATCAGAAGCAGGCTCCAGGCTCTGAGCTGTCAGCACAGAGCCCGACGCGGGGCTCGAGCTCACGGACCGTGAGATCATGACCTGAGCTGAAGTCAGACGCTTAACCGACTGAGCCACCCAGGCTCCGTGTGGTTCCCTAACTCTAATGGGCTGAACCTGGCCTGGAAGTCTAGGATGACTCAAGAGCTTCTATGTTGGCTTGGATGGCTTGGAAATTCTGCAAATATTAACTTGTGTGGTGTTTTATAAATGAACATGCACTGTATCATGTGAAAAGTGGCTTTGTAAGCAGAAGTCGTTCCTGTGGATGCACCTTTTCAAATCCTGGTTGACTTTGGGGGTGCCTTTTAAAATGTGTGATCCCTGCATTACTTGGGTTTCTTTCCTCTCTAGGGATGATACAGAGAAGTTTATGAAAGCACAGGCTTTGGAATCAGCTAGACCTGAGTTGAAATCCCAGCCTCCTGTCTTGCTGGCTGTACGACTCTGGGTGAATGTCTTAACCTTGCTGAGCTATGGGTGATAAAATACCTACCTTAAAGACTGATGCAAGGCTTAATTGAGACGATGAATGAAAGGGCCTGATTGGGTGCCTGTACAGGCTCACTTTGGGTGGTGGCTGGCCCTCCAACCATCTTCTTGGGTTGTAGAGGTGTCATCATTGTTAAGAGGCAGGACACAAACTTAACCCCCCCCCCCATCAACATTACATACAGTAAAATGCAAACATCCTAAGTGCACAGTTTGGATTCTAACAGATGTATACCCTGTGTGCCCACCCCACAACTACTAAATGGAACATTTCCATCCGCCCAAAGGATCCCTAGGCTCCTTTGCAATCAACCCTCCCCCACCAGCCTCAGACCATCACTTCTCTGCTTCTGGTCTTATAGATTTGTTTTGCCCGTTGAAGTTCATACAAGCGGAATCATACGGGGTATAGCTTTTGTGTCTGAATTCTTTTGCTTACAATAATGCTTTTGAGATTCACCCATGTTAGGCATATCAGTAGGATATCCCCCCCCCCTTTTTTTTGTCACTGAGTAGTATTCCACTGTATGGATATACTATAATTTGTTTATCCATTTGCCAGCTGAGAGACATTGGTATTGTTTCCAGCTTGGGGCTATTCCAAATGCTGTAAGCGTTTGTGTACATGTAAGTATGCGGGCATATGTTTTTATTTCTCTTGGATAAATACCTAGGGCCTGACTGTTGGGTCGTATGGTATGCCTGTGTTTAACTTTATAAGGAACAGCCAAATAGTATTCCAAAGTGAACGATACTGTTTCACACAGTAATGTATGAGCGTTCCGATTACTCCATACTCTTGTCAGCTATTGTTCATCTTTTAAAAAACATTTTTAAATGTTTATTTACTTAGTTTGAGGTGGGGAAGGGCAGAGAGAGAGGGGGAGAGAGAATCCCAAGCAGGCTCTGAACTGTCAATGCAGAGCCTGACATGGGGCTCGAACTCACGAACCGCGAGATCCTGACCAGAGCCGAAACCAAGAGTTGGACGCTTAACAGACTGAACCACCCAGGTGCCTCCCTGTCCATCTTAATTTTGGCCATTTTAGTGGATAGGTACTTACTGCTATCACATTGTGGTCTTAATTTGCATTTTCCCACTGATGAATGGTGTATTGCACATTTTTTCATGTACATGGTAATCATTTGGCTATCTTTTTCATTGGGTAATTTGTCTTTTTATTATTGATTTGTAAGAGTTCTTTGTATATTTTGGATACAGGTCCTTGATCAGAAAGTATCGGCAATATTTCATCCCTATCTGTGGCCTGCTTTTTTCTTTTCTTTTTTTAAAAATATATTTTATAATGTTTATTTATTTTTGAGACAGAGACAGAGCATGAATGGGGGAGGGTCAGAGAGAGGGAGACACAGAATCTGAAGCGGGCTCCAGGCTCTGAGCTGTCAGCACAGAGCCCGACGCAGGGCTCAAACTCACAAACCGTGAGATCATGACCTGAGTCAAAGTCGGACGCCCAACCGACTGAGCCACCCAGGAGCCCCTGCCTTTTTATTTTCTTAGGAAGAATATAAGTTCTTAATTTTGAGGAAGTACAATTTTCATCTTCTTATGTGCTCTGTGCTTTTTTCGTGTCCTATCCACGAGATCTCTGTCTACTCAGAGGCTGTAAACGTTTCCTCTTATATTTTCTTCTAGAAACTTTATAGTTTAAGCTCTTAACACTTATGTCTATTGTTTCTTTCTTTTTTCCTTTTTTTTGGGGGGGGCACAAGTGAGCAAGGGGCAGAGAGAGACAGAGACAGAGAGGGAGAGATTGAGAAATGGGGGTCACCTGAAGTGGGGCCCGAGCTCACCTGATGAGGGACTCAAACTCATGAACTGTGAGATCATGACCTGAGCCAAAGTCAGAAGCTTAACCAACTGAGCCACCTCTGTTGTCACTTTTTGGTACATATTAATTGATTCAATATATGAGGTCCTATTTCTGGGCTCTCTATTCCATTCCACTAATCTATATATTTATCCTTATGCCAATACCATACAGTCTTGATTATAGTAGCTGTGTAGTAGGTGTTGAAGCCAAGTTCTCTCTTTTTAAAATTGTTTTGGCTATTCTCGGTCCTTTGCGTTTCCACATAAATTTTGAATACACTTTTTAAGTTTATTTATTTATTTTGAGAGAGAGTGCGAGCTTGAGTGGGGGAGGGGCAGAGAGAGGGGGAGAGAAAGAATCCCAAGCAGGCTCCGCATCATCAGCACAGAGCCTGACACAGGGCTCGAACCCACAAACTGTGAGATCATGACCGAGCCGAAGTCAAGAGTCGGATGCTTAACTGACTGAGTGACCCAGGCGCCCCTCCACATAAATTTTGGAATCAGCTTGTCAGTGTCTATAGGAAAGCCTGCTGGGATTTTGTCTGGGATTGCCCTGAACCTATAAATCAATTTATAGAAAGAACTGATCTTCTAACAATATTGAATTTGCTGATTTATAAACAGGCGTATCTCTTTATCGGGGGCTTTTAAATTGTATTGCAGCAATATTTTGCAATTTTCAGTACGCAGTTCTTGCGAATAATTTAAAAAGATGTATTCCTACGTGTTTTTTATATTTGGATGGTATTGTTTTCATTTGAAAACATTTTTAGAAGTTGATTGGGTCCTGAGGAAAACAGGGTTGGAGGGAAGAAAGGGTAGAAGAAATTTTACTGCTTTGGGGTGTTGGATTGAAAGGCAAACATCACTGATAAGAATCATTGTGTTTGGGGAAGGAATTTAGGCCGGCTTCTCTCTGGCTAAGCTGTAACCCCTCCCAACCCCCCCCCCCCCCAAGTTGGGCTGTGCCGCTGGGCTCAGGGTCAAACCAGCCTCTTCATGGATAGTGATGGATTTTCTAAGGCTCAGGAGGGCAGGCAAGGCAGGGGGACTCCTGGGCTGGAACCCCCTAAGGAAGAGAGCCTGGTGCCTTTAGGATTCTGTGATCAGGTAGAAGTTGGGCTCGGGAGGAGGTGGGCCGGGTGCTGTGAAGGTGAACCCCACCGTGGCATCAGCCTAAGCAGGGAGAGAGGCAGCCCAAGGCCCTGCCACAGCGTAAGGAGCACTGGACTTGGAGTCACACAGATTGAATTCCAATCTTCTATCCAAAGGTTCATTAACTGTGACCCAGGGCAAGTCAGTTAACTGTTCTAACCGCAGTTTTCTCATCTATAAAATGGGCGAATCCTTACCTTGCAGGGTTATTGTGACAGTTAAATGAGCATATATAAAAGTGCTGAAATGCTGTCTATGTATGAGGAGTTCAAGAAATCGAGCAATCTGGTCTTAGAGCCTCCCAAGTTAAGGAGCCTCTTCGGTTCCTTTCTCCCTTCATCTTTGCCCTCGTCATTGTATAATGTGACTCCTTTCTGTGCTCAGCATTTTATGTGCATGATCTCATTTAACCACTGTGACATCCCAGGAGGTGGTGCTGGAATAATTATCTTCATATAGGTGAGAGGGGAACAAAGCTCGGAGAGGCCAAGTGCCTTGCCCAAAGTCGCCTGGCACCAAAACTGGAATTCTAGCTTGTCAGAATCCAGAGCCAACCTCGTCCTCCCTGCCTCATGTTGACCTGGGGCTTGACGAGGTCTGCCTCCCTCTGGGTGGTTCTGACCCTTGAGGCCCTCCATTCCATCACCCATACCCTTCACCTGGCATATGCCCTGGGCATCTCTTGCACTGCGTGTCTTAAACTCTTGTTTTGTTGTCCGTTTTCTTTTCCACGTGCTTGTGTCTTCAACTCACGCATAGCTCCCTTTAGGCAAGGGTCTTGGGGGCCCTGTTTTTGGCTGAGTCTCCCACAGTTCCTGGCATTGCCTCATGGTGTTCAGTGAATGTCCAAATGGGCAGCCCCTCTCCCTTTCGCTGGCCCTTCCTCTCCCCCAGAACCTTCCTCTGCCCCATCATGTTTGCTCTTTCTTCTGCTTACACTTGACTCTCTTGAGCACACACTACTTGGTCATGACCTGGCCTCTGTCAGGATGGGAAGTAGAAACAAAGCAGAAAGCAGAGACTTGCCTCATTCAGACTCCAGAAGTCAGCCACAGCGGGCCTTCCATGGGAATCCTGGTGGCAGCTGAGATGGGTTGGGGGATGGGACAGACCCCCTCACTGGAGCGATGAAGACCCAAGGGGGAGGGTGGAGAGTCTCAAAGAGCCAGAATATTCTTAAACCACCATGTTCAGAGTCCTGGAAATTATTTCCTTCCTTCCTTCCTTCCTTCCTTCCTTTCTCTCTCACTCTCTCTCTTTCCTTCTTTCTTTCTTTCTTTCTTTCTTTCTTTCTTTCTTTCTTTCTCCTTTTCTTTCCTTCCATAAACTCTATGCCCAATATGGGGCTTGTACTCACAACCCAGAGTTACATGCTCTATCCACTGAGCCAGCCAGGTGCCCCCAGAGTCCTGGAAATTCTAGAGAGACTGGTTTTAGGGCGAGAGCAGAGAAGGTCTGCTTTCTTGACAGTTACATTCCCTTTAATGCCAGGTCATGTCAGAATTCAAGAATTTTTAATTATTAGAGAGACAATATAATGCATATGCCATGTCTAGGGCAGGACCCCATAATCAGACACTTTACTTTTTTGCAGAAAAACATCTGCATGTGGGGATAAATAAAGACCATAAATACTCTCATTTTGGTTCAGGTCAGGACTCGCTGCCATATGAATTCACCATAACTGCACCAAAGTTTGTAGTCGTCTGAGCTTTCTGGGGTTGGAATTGTGGATAAAGGTTTGTAACCTGTGGTAAACTTTTAGCACGTGTCACCTCTAGAGGTTGTGCCAGCTGAGTTCTATTTATTATTATTTTTTGAAATATAATTTATTGTCAGGTTGGCTAACATACAGTGTATACAGTGTGCTCTTGGTTTTGGGGGTAGATTCCCGTGATTCAGTGCTTACATATGATACCCAGCGCTCATCCCAACAAGTGCCCTCCTCAAAGCCCATCCCCCATTGCCCCCCCCCGCCCCCCATCAACCCTCAGTTTGTTCTCTGTATTGAAGAGTCTCTTATGGTTTGTCTCCCTCCCTCTCTGTTTGAAACTACTTTTTCCCCTTCCCTTCCCCCGTGGTCTTCTGTTAAGTTTCTCAAGTTCCACATAGGAGTGAAAACGTATGATATCTGTCTTTCTCTGACTGACTTATACCATCCAGTTCCATCCATGTTGTTGCAAATGGCAGGATTTCATTCTTTCTCATTGCCAAGTAGTACTCCATTGTATATATAAACCACATCTTCTTCTTTTTTTAAAATTTTTTAATGTCTTATTTATTCTTAAGAGAGAGAGAGAGAGAGAGAGAGAGAGCAGGAGCAGGTGAGCGGCAGAGAAAGAGAGAGAGAGGGAGACAAAGACTCCGAAACAGGCTCCAGGCTCTGAGCTGTCAGTACAGAGTCCGATGCGGGGCTCGAACTCACAGACTGTGAGACCATGACCTGAGCCGAAGTCGGACACTCAACCGACCGAGCCACCCAGGCACCCCCGACATCTTCTTTATCCATTCATCAGTTGATGGACATTTGGGCTCTTTCCATACTTGGGCTATTGTTAAAAGCGCTGCTATAAACATTGGGGTACACGTACCCCTATGCATCAGAAAGATTTGGGCCAATTCTTGTCTGGTTCTCACTGGGTATCACAGGGAGGCTTCAGCTGCCTGGCACAACTCGTCCCCAGGAACTGAGGTTGAGAGGGAACAGACCGGCTCTCCCACTCTCCTCAGGGGCTGCGCCGGCAGCCAGAGGATTCGGGGTCTGACTGACCAAGGCTGGGGGGCCCTGAGATCTGGCTCTGGGGAGAGCACGCATCAGTGATCCGAGTCTGAGAGCCGCGCCTTCCCAGTGCCTGCAGGGCCGAGCTTGGGAAGGTTGGGGTGTGGGGTGGCCCCTGCAGCTTTGGAGTGAGACCCAGGGAGGAGGACAAGGGTGTGGGAGTGGGGGCGGGGCAGGCTGAGGGACAGCCTGGAGCTACACGCCCCACCTGGGGTTGGACATCTAAGGGATTTATGCGGCCTTCAGGTGTCTGAGGAGCACCCGCTTGGGGTAGAGGATCTGAGCTGGGGATGGGGGACCGCCGGCTATGAGAAACCAGGACCTCTGCCAAGGGGCTTACAGCCTACTTGGAGAGACCTGTCTGCAGCTGTGAGGAGGAAGAAAAAAGTGTCAACCAGGCAGAACTAAGGGTGTTATATTTGTAAAAATGAGAGAAGACAAAAAAAGGGGATGGTTAGAGAGACAGAGATGGGGCTGGCAAGTAAGGAGGGCTTCCTGGAGGAGGCAGATAAGCATTAGAGCATGCTGGCAATGGACGGGGCCTTAGGATCACCTTTCCTATTCCTTGCATTGTGAGTCAAGTGTTGAAAAGGGCCGTGGCCATAAAAGAGTCCAGGGGATCCGGGAGGGCTTTGGGACTGGGAGAGGCGTCCCAGGCAGGGGTTACAGCGTGAAGGAGGGCTTGGAGCCATTCCAGCATGGAGCGGACTGTGGTAGCCAAGACTGGCTACCCTGAGGGGAGGGACCCCCCTGCTACAGCCGTGGCTGGCCCTGAGTCCAGAACAGTCCAAGGTGGGAAGTTGTTCTGGTCCTGCCCCGGGGGGGGGGGGGGGGTCCCTGCTCTGTTCCCGAGGAAGCCCCTTACACCTTCATCCCGAGCGCTGTCCTGACCACTCTGGGGTTCCCTGGGCACACTTAGGGAGTGGCTCCTTCACCAGGTCGGGAGGCTGCTGCTCCCCTTGGAGCTGAGAGGGGAGGTGTGGGGTGTGGACCATCCCTGGGCCCTGCGGGGGGACAAATGGACATCTCTTCCTGGAGCAGGCTGCGAACAGTGGAACTCTCCTCCTCACACAGTGATCACGCGCAGGGCTTTCCCCCAGGGGTCTGGCCCTTCCAGGGTGCCCAGCCCGGCCTGAGCCTGCCTGCCTGTCCGTGGGGCAGAGGGTGACCCCTCAAGAGCCTGCCAAGCTGGTTAGTTGGTCAACTTACTATGGTTCAATAACTTGGCCGAAGTTACCCAACCCTGGAAGCAGGGTTTCATGGTGGGCAGAACTGGGTGGGGGCGTTGCTCGCCCCAAGGAGAGACTCAACGACTACTTGCTTTTCCCTAAAGCCTCCGTCCCATGTTCCCTAAACTGCTCCTCCCCTGGGTCAGGGCTGGGCCTGTGAACCCAAGAAGCTGGGGGAGCCTGTCTTAAAGCTTCTAGCACCCCTTTTCTCTACCCCCTCTCTCCTTACTCCAGGCTTCCCCTTTCTCTTTAGCTTCTTCATGATCCCAGACCCTCTCCTTTGATCCTCCTTCTATCTAGCAAAGTATGTTCTCAGGCACTAGAATTATATCAGACTCTCACACTTTAGTATGAATAGGCAGGCCACTTCTCTAAGCTTTATTTCTGATTTTTAGCCAAACAGAAACCGAGCATACATCTCTCCTCCCTTTAGCTGCCCAGGGGCTCAGAGGAGTCCTGACCAGATTGCCTTCCTTTCAAAGCAACCTGTCTTGTGTTCCTTTCATCCTAGACATTTGCTGCGGTGGTGACTGAGTTTTGCTTCCTTGAAGTGCTATGTTGAAACTGAAAGCAGAAACTGCCAGGCTTGACAGAAACAATCAGGAGACCCGGGGCACAGTCCTAGTCCCGCTGTGAACCCAGTGGGTCACCTTGGACAATAAATATTACATGAACTCCCAGGGCACCAGACAGAGCAAAGCAGAGACCTACACTTGGCAAACCCCTTGCCCTCCTGCCTGCCCCCAGAAGCCTCTGGAATACCTCCCAGGAGTCCTCAGGGCAGAACCTCTGGACCTGGGCCATCTCAAAAGGCTTCTCCAGCCTTAAACCACAACGACTCAAATGGTGTGCATTTGCACCCAGGCAGGGAGCTGGGGGAGACGTTCCTGACCTCAGCCCCTGAGGGGGTCCTCTGCACAAGGGGACCCTCCACGGCCACTGTGCCGCCTGCCCCATGCACACCAGGGACGAAGGTTCCCCCTTCCCAGCTCTGCCTGAGCCGGAGTGGAGAGGGAGAGAGAGTCAGGAGGAGGGGGAAGCATCTCCTCCGCAGATGTTGCACTGGCCAAGCTCTGAATACCCGAGATTGTTGAGATGCAAAGCGCGCTTGCTGAATGGGCTGCTTGCTGCCCACTTAGCTCTGAGCACACGTCTCCCCGATGCCACCCTCAGCGGGCAGCCGGGTCTGCGGCTGTAAAACAGGAAGTGGAGCTGTTCTTGGAGAGACAAAGCCCACAGCTGGGCCAGGCTCTTTTCTGTCTGAGCCAGGGCTGGGCTGGGCTGGGAGACACGGCTCCGGGGATGAGCTTTAGCGGGGAGGTGGCGACCAGATTCGGTCCTCAGGGTGGGTTCACGCAGGTTGACCGGAAGTGGGGAGAGAAGCTTGGGTGTTGAAGGTACCCCCCTCTTCTGCAGAAGGACTGTCAGAGCCCCTATGCCTTCTCTTCTTGGGCCAGGCACTGCCCTCAGCAACCCTCCCCTACTGGGAAGAGATGGGTGGTGGAGAGCACAGGGGTAGGGGTGGGGAGTGTGTGTGTGTGTGTGTGTGTGTGTGTGTGTGTGTGCGCGTGTGTGTAGGGGGATTTAGTCAGGGCTGGGAGCGGTGGGCTGAGATGTTTGGGATGAAAGCTCAAAGGGAACGCTTACCATGCAAATGGCCCTGCAGCGGAAGCCTGTTATCAGGAGCATCTAATGGGGTTTTGCAGGGCCAAGGCCAATGCTTCAGGCAGGGCAAAGCTTTCCTGGTTCCCAGGCAGCTGCCCACAGTTGGCATGGTCCCTGGTGCCAGGCACAGCTCCTGGCCCCTCCAGCGAAGGGTCCAGACAGGCTGGCATTACCTGGTGCCCTGGGAAGTGCCAGCTTTGTCCTACACTACCCACCCACTCAGTCACCCACATCCTGGAACCATCAAACTTCTCAACCAGAAAAGGGGTGGGGTAGGGGTGGGGGTGGAAGAATGGAGCCTGGAGCACCCCCAAGTGATGGGAAATGCACTACAGCTGCCAGGTCTTCCCCAGCTAGCCAGGGGTGCTCCTGGGAGCTTCCTCTGCCTCCTCCCCACCCCCACCCCCAGGCCTCCTACTACAGGCAGGACAGGACTGGCCAAGGCCAGGTTCTCACCCAGATGGAGCTAAGAGTTCTGATCTCCGAGCAGCTACTGATTGTTCCATGGGGAGCTGGGCTTGTTCAAAGCCTTCTTCTCCTTCTTCTGCTTCTTGGGGCCTTGGGAAAGTCTGGAGTACTCCTGAGTGCAACCAAGTTCCTTCTAGACTGTGAGCTCCTCGAGGGCGGGAGCAGGTCCCAGCAGCCAGCTTGGCGCCTGGCACATAGCGAGTGCTCAAGAGTGCCACTTGCCTGGAGCTTACGGTGTTGGGTACTGTTCTAAGAGCTGTACAAAAGTGAACGCATTTAATCCTCCTGACAACCCTGTGAGGTAGGTACTGTGGTTATCTGTGTTTTATAGATGAGGCACAGAGAGGTGAAGTGCTTCGCCCAAGGTGGCACAACGAGTAAGAGACAGAAGTGGGACTGGGACCCAGGCAGTCTGGGCCGGTCATGGTCTCCCACTGGTCAGTGTGTATTTGTTAGATGGGATGAGCTCAGGGGCCGAGTGGATGTGCCCAAGGTCACCAGTGAGTGTGGGCAGACTGGGACCAGGCCACCCAGGCCAGAACAGCTCTGGGGGCCTGAGATCCTTGGGTCCCTCTACTCCAGCAGGTGGTGGGTGACTGTTCCAGGGTGAGCTCCATTTCCTTTCTGGGGTTTAGTGGTGACTGGGGTCCTGCGGAAGGTAACTGAAAGCAGTCTCCTGGGACACTTTCTCCAAGTCCTGGGAGAACCTTCTTTTCCTTCCTTCAAGGTCATCCCAGATGGGGCAGCTTCAGCCAAAACTGTGGATGGGGTGAGCACTAGAGAGTGAAAGGAGGGCCAGGGCAGGAGGGGCCGGGGTGCGCAGAGGAGGCCTGGGGGTGGGGGGGGGGGTAGGTGAGATGAAGTCCCCAGGGGCACCCTTGACTTTTCCCACGCTGGGTGGAGACAGGGTGGCCCCGGGAGTAGCTGTGGATGCTCTGGAGTCAAAGCCAGGGACATCTTGTTGTGTAGGGGTGGGGGCTTGTGGCCTTATTATTACACTAAGGGCTTTGGGCTAAAGGTACAGAGAGCAGAGAGTCACAGGCTGGACGCAAAGAAGGGAGGAGAATGGAGTTGGCCACATGGGGTTGTTGCTTTCTTGACAAGAGAAGAGGCGCTGGAAGTCCGCCTTGAGGAGCCCGACTGGAAGCAGGAATGGGGGAGACCAGCTGGGCTAAAGCAGATACAGCGGGGGGCGGGATGGTGTGGTCCCAGAGGGCTCAGAACCACGTGAATCAGGCAGAAGCCTGAAGGAACTCTTGTCCCACAGCCCAGAAGAGCAGCTAGCAACTTCACAACTTACTCAGCCCCTGCTCTTCAGCTCAGAACACTGACTACTTGTGTGGCTGATGGCATCTGACCTGACCACAGAGCAGTATCTTTATGAAAACAAATTTTGTCTGAATTCGTAAGACTGATGAGGCTCACTTGATCTCTTCCGGGTGTACGGCTTACTCTCATGGGGCCCGACTGACGTGTGGGCAATTAAGTTTTTGCAGAGAGGCGGGTGGGTGGGGTTCTCGGGCCTGGGGTGCCGGGGAACGTGGCTTCTTCAAGGGGAGGGGATCATGCCCACAGATCCTGAATCAGACTGGAGCCTGCAGTGCCTGGAATGCTCCTGAGGTCCGGGAAGAAGCCTTCCCTAGTAGCTGCCAAGGGAAGGGCATGTGGAGGATAGCTCACTAACACACCGGAGGAAATACGGTGTTTTCCAGATTTGATGTCCTGGCACTGTCTCGTCCAAGGAAACAGGATCCCAGCCCCGACACAGAAAATAAATAAAAGGCAAACTGGGTCCTGGAAGACCTCCCAGCTGTCTTCCTAGGTCCTGTGGGGGTCCCCAAGGCAGTGCCAGAGAGCTTTCTCTGAGAGCAGCCCTGGGCAGACCAGGGCCCATTGTGGCCTGAGGCCTCTATGCGGTTGGCTGCCTTTCCTGACCATTAATCGCTACTAAGTGTCATTACTGCTAATAAAATTAACCGACTTTATACTGGACTTCTGGGGCCATCAATCACAGGGCCTATTAAACGAAATTTAAAAAAATAGGTGCCTATGGATGGGGGAGAGGGTGTTTGCTGAGCCTGGCTCACAAGTGCAGGCGAGGCCATGCTGGTACTCCACAGCTGTCAGAAGGTCGTGATCAGTGACAGCATCCTTAGTTGGACAGCCAACTCTGGGCCTTGACACTGTACTACAGATAGGAGCGTCTAAGGCAAGAACACAGCTGCCTGTAGGAAGACTCTGGGGCCAGGGCTGAAAAGCTCCCCAAATTCTCCCTCCCACTCTCACTTCTGCTTCCCTCTATGTGTTTGGTTCTTTCTTTTTCTCTCTCTTTGGGCCAGCTTCCTCTTTTTATCTCCTGAGTTACAGGCCCCATTGCCCAAAGAAAGGAAGAGAGAGAAAGCAACCGTATGCGCTCGTCATTCCAATTCCTAATTCCCAGAGAAAGGACTGATTGGCCCAGCTTCGGTCATGTGATTCCTCATTGGTCCAATCAGTAGGCCAGAGCAGCAAGGTCATGTGGTATGAAATGGCCGACCCCATGGTATCCATGTAGCTGGGAAGAAGCAGTGGGTAGCCAACTCAACAGATGTCTGCAAGCTAAAGGTCTTAGTAAGAAGCATTCAAAGAGTGATAATAATATAGACTATATAGGATAAGATATAAGGTACCATATAGCTATAATGATATAATAGTATTGTTCTTAGAATGCCGTTTGAGACAGGCCTTGAAGGATGCACAGCCCCATTGGTCCAAACTGCCATCACTCCCTGCTTGTTCTTTCACCTGTCAATCAGCTGCTACAAGGGAGGTCCCAATTTCCAACACACAGGAACAGTGTGAGCAGCTTTCCCGCACACCAGCACCTGCTGCGGGGAGGAGGACATGTGAGGGGCTAGATGGCTCCTGCTCCCTTTGCGCCCTTCACACTGGAAGCCAGTCAGGGTGGGGCCTCCTCAGCTAGAGCTGACATCTGGACCTGCCAAGGGTCAAGCTCTAAGGGTTTCCTGCCAGGCTGCAGGGAGGGGTTTGGGTGTAGACCTAGTGGGCCGGAAATTTACCCATTTGCCCCAAGATTAATGATTAACGGGTCCCTGCCCTCACCCTGTCTAGCAGGGGAGCCTAGGGCCAGGCTGGGCCAGGAGGAGCCTGATAGCATCTGTCTCTGCTCAGGGGTTTCGGAGATATGCTCCACACTGGGTTGGCTGCATCTGATGGATTTAGAATCTACGGGCGCTTTCTGGGGGCACCTGGGGCCTGGCCAGATCCCACACTCTCCCTGGGGCAGTGTGGCATCCAGCCAGATGTCCTGGCTGGGTCAGGTGGCTCTAAACAGGAGAGCTGGGCCCTTGGTTCCACCCAGTATGTGCCTCTCTGACCACGCAGCTGGGCCAGGGCTTGCCTTGGCCGTGGCGTATAAGCAAGAGTGACAAGGGCCACATCCAAGCAGGAGCTTTAGGAGCCATCACCTGGTTTCATTTTTGCTCATTATCTTGGCCATGAGGCTGGCGTGTTCCAGAAGGCGGCTGCTTCCTCTAGCCTGGGTCTGGAATGGTATATATTCTACCCATGCTGAGGACCACCAGGGTACAGGATAGGCAACAGGAGAACCGTCTCAGAGAGCTTCTGGGGAGAGTGAAAAGGAACTCTAATGTAGTCCCTGCCTTGCTGCTCATCTGCTGTACGGCTCGGGCTAGTCACTGCCTCCTCATAAAACTGTTTCCTTATGTGGACAAAGGGAAGACTCTGCCCAGGTTAGAGAATAAAGCACCTTGCAAGAGGAAGGAATCTTGAGAAACTCTAACCGGCAGAAAGGGGAACAAGAGTGTCCCAGGCACTGTGGTGGGTACTTTCCGTACGGTCCTCCTAGCAGGCCCAGGAGGTAGAAAGGATCCTCTTTGCACTTCCCAGAGGAGAAAACCAAGGCTTCAAGGTTTACACAACTAAGAAGTGGCAGCCTGACTTCAGAATCCGTGAACTTCAGATATAGTAGAATGGCAAGACTGAGGCTGATGGCCTGATGGAAATTCATCCACCCATCGGCCAGTTTATCCATCCATCTGTTCCTTCCTTCTTTCTTTCCTTCCTTCCTTCCTTCATCCATCCAGGTATTCCCTAAGGATCCCTTTGTAACAAGCACTGAGTGGCCAGATGGTTGAAGATCTGGGAATTATGGAAACAGGCTAGGTCGGCATGGGATTACATGGGCAGCAATATAACATAAGGGAGAGAGGGATCTCAGAGAAGTTGCTGAGTGTTTGCCCACCATCTACTCCTGTCCGCCTGTCCCCTCTTAGGAACATGGCTCTACCCTCCAGGCAGCAGTCACGCTACATGAATTTTTTCCCCAAACTTTCCTGATCATAGAAGCCGCCCAAGGTATATAGTAAATACAGATTCCCAGGCTGCGCCCCAGACCAATAGAGTCAGAATTGCCAATCGTAGATTCTGGGCATCTGTATTTTTAATAAGCACCCCAGATGATTTTTATGATTGGGCAAAGTTGGGACATAGAATGGGTAACAAGAGCAGAGACTTTGGCATCTGGAAAACTTGGGCACTAGACCCTGTTACAAGCACTTGGGTTTTCTACTCTGTGAAATGGGCACATACCCCATGGGGCTGGCCTGCCTCCCAGCAGGGTATAAATGAAGCCCCCTAGGAGGTCCCTTTCCTCTTGCTTGTCCCATGTCTTCCTTCCCCCCTTCCCCCATCATGACCCCTGAGGGTCACTAGCTCCCTCTTTTGCTCTCTCTAGCCTGACCGGGCGGGAGGTCCTGACGCCCTTCCCAGGGCTGGGCACTGCTGCGGCCCCAGCACAGAGCGGGGTCCACCTGAAGCCGTGTGACCTGCTGAAGCTGTCCCGCCGACAGAAACAGCTCTGCCGGAGGGAGCCCGGCCTGGCCGAGACCCTGCAGGACGCTGCTCACCTCAGCCTGCTCGAGTGCCAGTTTCAGTTCCGACATGAGCGTTGGAACTGCAGTCTGGAGGGGAGGACAGGCCTGCTCAAGAGAGGTAGTGGGGGTGCTGGGGAGGAGGGGGTGGGGGAGGCAGGGGCTAGGGAGGACGAGGCTTGGGGAGAAGGGACAGCTGGGGAGGAGGCAGCCGAGGAGGACTGCAGAGGTGGAGGGCACTTGGGGAAGAAGGGGCTAGGGAAGATGAGGCTTGGGGAGAAGGGACAGCTGGGGACGAGGGGGGCTGGGGGGCTGGGGAGGACTGGAGAGGAGGAGGGCTGGGGAGGAGGAGGGCACTTGGGGAGAAAGGGGCTAGGGAGGAGGGGGCTGGGGGGCTGGGGAGGACTGGAGAGGAGGAGGGCTGGGGAGGAGGAGGGCACTTGGGGAGAAAGGGGCTAGGGAGGAGGGGGCTGGGGGGCTGGGGAGGACTGGAGAGGAGGAGGGCTGGGGAGGAGGAGGGCACTTGGGGAGAAAGGGGCTAGGGAGGAGGGGGCTGGGGGGCTGGGGAGGACTGGAGAGGAGGAGGGCTGGGGAGGAGGAGGGCACTTGGGGAGAAAGGGGCTAGGGAGGAGGGGGCTGGGGGGCTGGGGACAACGCCCCCATTCCTGCTCCCCTGGCCCCTGGGCCCAGGCCACGCTGCCCTTGTGAACCTAGCATAGTCCCAGTGAGAAGAGTCCTGGGAGTTAATGAGGCCCAGTCTTTCCCTCAGCTTGGGGGGAGTGGAGGAGCAGGGGAGATACGGGGAAAGAGGAGGCCCAGCCCATTCCTGGATCCCGGAGGACCCCACAGTTGAGCTGGGTGGCCCCCCAGTCCCCTCCCTCAGCCTCCTGCGCACACACACATGCACACACACGCAAAACAAGGTGCAAGAACATATAAGGGTGGAAGGCAGGGAATAGTTGGCCGAATACCCTGAGACAGGCCTGATTCAGGTGCTTACTCATGCCCGTGACTTTGTTCATCGCTTCCGTTGGTCCATCGTTTCCTCCTCCCCTTCCATTCACACCCGGCCTTCTTCCCTCCTCGCTGAGTCCTCCCACCCCTCGTTCACTAAGTGTCCGGTGAGGCTCGCAGCGAGCCAGCCACGGTGCTGGACGCCGGAGGCACCGAGCTGCACGAGACCCCCTCTGCCCTTGGAGAGCTTACAGCCCATGGGGGAAACAGGTCATCATGTGACTCTGTCACCAAGTAGCAAGGGGCTTTTACAAAAAGGCAGTGATGGGGGCAGCTAGGTGGCTCAGTCTTAAGCGTCCGACGTCAGCTCAGATGGTGATCTTGCGGTTCGTGAGTTCGAGCCCCACATGGGCTCCGCACTGACCGTGCAGAGCCTGCTTGGGATTCTCTCTCTCTCTCTCTCTCTCTCTCTCTCTCTCTCTCTCTGTCTCTCTCTCCCTCTCTCTCTGCCCCTCCCCTGCTCACACCTGTGCTCTCTCTCTCTCTCTCTCTCTCAAAATAAATAAATAAACTTAAAAGAAATAAGGCAGTGATAGTACATGGGAGGCCAGCTGCTGTCCGTGGTGGGGAAGGGCCTGGGACGGAGCTGCTGCTACTCCCCAAAGGGTGCTGCCAGCACCCAGGTGCGCTGGAGAGCGAGCGGGGGGGGGGGGCAGGTTTGCGCCACAGCCCACAAGAACACGAGAGAAGTGACCGTCCCGGAAGGGCGTGGGATGGGCAGTCTGGAGCAAGTCACGCGGGAGACTCAGGGTCACTCCGTCATTAGGTCCGCTCCACGGTAGGTAGCAGAGAGCGACATTTCAGAGGCGTCCTGAAACGCAGGGAGCCCACAGAGCATATTTCAGGGGACCGGGGGCCTCAGAAATGGGTCCAGCTGGCTCACACGCGGGCTTCGGGTCGAGATCAGCGGTTTGGCCCCCAGCTCTGCCTCTCACCAGGTGCCGAGTCGCTTCTCTTTGCATCTCAGCCTTCTCGTGTGTCCCGTAGAGTCAGGCACTCCTGTCTGCCGCCCTGGGAGCCCAGGCATACGCTCCATAGTGAATCTGAAAGTTCCGTCTAAAGGACAGCAGCTTGCAGCCCGAGTCTCAGGCGCGGGTGTCACAAGGGTGCCCCGGGCCACATCCTCAGGTCCATATGACCCTCGTCCGGCTCGTCACACCCCCCACCCCCGTCAGCTCTTCTGCCCTCAGAGGGCAAAGGGCAGCCTCTGACCCCCCCTCTCCCCCCTTCCCTCCCGGATCCCCCCCCCACCCCGGGTGCCCGGCCCAGGTTTCAAGGAGACGGCCTTCCTGTATGCAATGTCCTCTGCTGCCCTCACCCACACTCTGGCCCGGGCCTGCAGCGCCGGGCGCATGGAGCGCTGCACCTGTGATGATTCTCCGGGCCTGGAGAGCCGGCAGGCCTGGCAGTGGGGCGTGTGCGGCGACAACCTCAAGTACAGCACCAAGTTCCTGAGCAACTTCCTGGGGCCCAAGAGAGGAAGCAAAGACCTGAGGGCACGGGCAGACGCTCACAACACCCACGTGGGCATCAAGGTGAGCACGTTGCCGGGAGGCCCGAAGCCCGGCCCCAGCCAGGGTGCAGGGCCGGGGAGCCGGGTCGGCAGGAGGCCTGCCTCTGCCGTGCCCCTCAGCGCACACACAGAGCTGTCCCGGGAGGAACTTCACCCCTTCAACCAGCACACCGGTACCAAGTAGCGGGAAGTAGGGAAGGGTGCTGGGCGGCACGGCGGGCTGGGCGGTGGGTGGGAGCCAGGCTTGGGATGCGGCCGTGATGAGGCAGAAACCTGTTTGCAGAGGGGTCCCCGTGCCAGAGACTGTCCTTCCCGGACATCCTGGAAGCCAACATCGTTTGAAAACTTTGATATCTTTTGCAACATCACCTCTTCCTCCATCTTACAGATGGGACGATCGAGGAGGCCCACAGAAGGGGAGGGACTTAGCAGAGGACACACAGTAGTGGGAGGACTGGAGGGTAAAAGGTGTCTAAGCCTACCGGGACGAGAGGCTGGGAGAGGCGAGGGTTCAAGCTCTCTAGCAAATGGAGTTCTGTGTCCTCATCACTGAGTCGGAGTAAACCAGGGCTGCCGCGTTCAGTTGTGCGGGTTTTCCACTCCGCGAGAACTCTGGGCCAAGGGAGGGAGCTGGGACTGAGATCCGGCCCACATTGCTCTCCGCCAGGCGGGCACGTTGGCCCGGCGGCAGGGTGGCCTCGAGCTACTTTGCACAAAGGTGGCCTGCGGGCTAGCCTGGGTCCCATTCACCCTCTTCCCCCCATCTCTTGCCCGTCCTGCTGCCCCGCCCCCGACGGGGTCTACACTGGCCTACACCGGTGCCATGGCCCTGACCACGCCTGCTTTCCCTCTCTCCTCGCAGGCAGTGAAGAGTGGCCTCAGGACCACATGTAAGTGCCACGGTGTGTCGGGCTCCTGTGCCGTGCGCACCTGCTGGAAGCAGCTCGCCCCGTTCCGCGAGACGGGCCAGGCGCTAAAACTGCGTTATGACTCAGCTGTCAAGGTGTCCAGTGCCACCAACGAGGCCTTGGGCCGCCTGGAGCTGTGGGCGCCCGCCCGGCCGGGCAGCCCCACCAAGGGCCCGGCCCCGCGGCCCGGGGACCTGGTCTATATGGAAGACTCGCCCAGTTTCTGCCGGCCCAGCAAGTACTCGCCCGGCACGGCGGGCAGGGTGTGTTCCCGGGAGGCCAGCTGCAGCAGCCTGTGCTGCGGCCGGGGCTACGACACCCAGAGCCGCCTGGTGGCCTTCTCCTGCCACTGCCAGGTGCAGTGGTGCTGCTACGTGGAGTGCCAGCAGTGCGTGCAGGAGGAGCTCATATACACCTGCAAGCATTAGGCCTGCGGCCCGGTGTGCCAGGGGGGCGCTGCCAGGACCCCGCGGTGCTCGGCCACGTTGAGGCCCCCCAGGCAGGCGCACGTGGCGCGCACTCCTCTCCACTGGGCCTCGGCCGCCCTTCCCTCCCTCGACACCCAGCAAAGAGAGGTTGCGGGGGGACTGGAACTGAGGGTCCCCAACCACGTTGGAGCAGGAGAGCAGAGTAGGAAAGGATGCGGGGGGAATAAGGGAGACCAAAGGAGGAAGGACTGAGGGTTTTTTGAGGGGGGACCACCTCGCTGTCTCAGTTCCTCGGATGAGTGGCCTAGAGCCAGCCAGCCAGCAGGGAGCTGGGAGGCAGTGTCAGCCGGAAGCAGAGGCTGGAGCCTGGCAGGGGACAGGTCGGTCCAGCCCTCTGGCCCCGCTCAGGTGGCAGTGAGCCCCGGGGGCCACACAGCTCTGCCACCTGTGGCTTTGCTGGGCTAGAGGTGGGGGCAGGGGGCAGGGGGTGGGGGAAGGCCAGGTGGCAGGGGCTGTTTGGAGAAAGGAAGGCTTTCTGGGCTCGAGGGAGGCCAAGTCTGACACCTGCCCCGGAGCCCGGTGTACTTGATTTGGCTTTTCAAATATGCACTGAGGCGTCGTTCTTGCCTTGAGAGCTGAGTTATTCACACCCACTGGGCCCTGCTGGATAAGAGCACCAGTGAATGCAGGACTGGTAGGGAGAGCCAGCTGGTGCGCTGAGGTTGCACAGAGAGACGGTGACCCCTCGCCGTTTTCTGGGTGTGGACCTTTTAGTCCCCGCGCAGGAGAGGGTGACAGCCTTCTGGTTCGAGGCGGGGACGCAAGGAGCTCCGTTTCTCAGCCTCCCCTTAAGCCCGGTTTGATCAGCTCCCCTGTGGCTGCGCTCCACCCGTGCCGTGAGGCCCCAACACAGCTGACGGTCGTGACACAGTAGAGTCCCGAATCTGGTTACGTTTCTGCTCTTGCAGCTACTCATCTAATTAAGGTTTTTGCCCTGGGGTTACAGGCGCAGGGAAGTCTTCGCTAAGCCTGGCTCCTGGGGGGCCCCCGTCACTTACTGATGGCCCCCACTTTGGCTCCTACCTGAGGAATAGAAGTCACTTTGCTAATTTCCTCTGATCCTGTGGACACTTCCAGTGCTACCTTCCAAGGCCCTGTGTGGGAGGAGGAGAGAGTAATTGGTACATATATACAGGCGCGCGCACGCACACACACACACACACACACTCGCACGCTCCTTGGACCCGCCAGGCTGAGGGTTCCCACTTAGCCGCACACTCTCTCCGGTTCAGAACCAAGACCTTTCAGGGGTCACTCTGCTGGAAGCTGAGTGCTTCCCCAGAGCAGGGCCCACGGCCAGCCAGGAGGAAGTGACCTCCATCGGGAAGCCCTTGGCCGCTTTGCCGACCTGCCGCGCCCTCCGTCAGCTTCCTTTCTCCCTAGAGTTGCTGACCTGCAGCTGAACGGAAACTTCAGAATCAGCTGTATGCTCCGAAACCACCAGCGTGAGCCCAGGAAGAAGCCCCGGGCTCCCTGAGATCTCCGAGGGTGAGACGTTGCCCTAGCCTTGGCGGGTCAAGGCGGCTTGTGAGATGCTGGAAGGATCTCTGGCTGCAGAGGTTCTGATGAAAAGCCAAACTTACCCGAGACCCCCTCCCTGGACTGACTTTGCCGACCCAGGCAGCTGGCCCACATCTTGGCAAGAAGAACAAAAAGGAGAGAGAGCTGCTTTTCTCGTTTCTTCCATTCCCCCACCACACGGAGACTTTCTCTTTGCCAGCCCCATCCTTCTGGTTCCTCTGAGACCCCAAGTCTGCCTCCGCCTTGCCTCGGCCCTCGTCATAAGGCAGCAGAGACCTCACGGGCAGGAAGAAGGGACCCGATGCGCCCATACACCATCTGCACCCCGACTCCGTGGCCGGCAGTGCCGGGGTTGCGGAGGATAAAGGCAGACACCAAGGGACCGAGGCCATGGCTGGCCACCAACACTGATGACCTAGGCCAGTGTCACAGGTGTGGGCTCTGAGGGACCCTCGGCCTGGGGGGGGTTCCTTTCTGTCTAGCCCCCTGTCTCTTTCCTCCTTCCATGCTCCCGCCCCTTTCTCTTCCAGGTGCCCCCAAAGATCCCCCTCAGCCCTGCTGGGACCCCTGGGGACCAGTGGCCACTGACCCCTCATTCTACAGCTTTAAGGGAAACACTCACAGGGTATTTTTTTGTCTACCTCACATATATAGTTTTTAGGGCAAAAGAGAATAATTTATATAGCGAAGGTATATGAGAAAATATTTATGTATAATATTTATATAATTTCTATATTTCGTGGGCAGCCCCTGGGGGGTTTGTGTGCCCTGTGTGAAGCCATCTGTCTGGGGAAATACAGCTTGGCCTGACCGGGGCCGCCACTGAGCTGTCCGTCAGGTGGCTGGGGTATCTCTTAGGTTCCTGTGACCGGCCTATCTCGGAGCTGGTGAGAACGCATCTCCTCTGTGCCCGAGCCCTGGTGGGCTTGATCCATATCTTCCTTGTGAAGTTTTTGTAAATTCTCTGTTTTTCTGGGTCCCAGGCCCATCTTCTGCCCTGGCAAAACTGTCTTGCTCATAATGATAATGACAACAAAGATGCCCACGCTTTGCATTTGTAAAAAGCACTTGCGGTCTTCAGAAACCCTCTTGTCCCTTTAATCCTGCTGGATACCCCTGTTATCCCTGTAAGCTGTGCTGGGTTTGTGGATGCGGCCCAGAGGTGGAGGGCTGTGCCCAAAGTCACACTAAGGGGGATCGTCCACGGAGTATTTACTGAAATTCTGCACAGGCCAGGCACCATGGGAGCTGGCTTGCCCTGAGCCCAGGAGCCCAGGGAAGTGGCCGCTTCCCTGGCTGTGTCTGACCCTGACCTTTTGGACCTGGACGGCACGTCAGCATTTCTTCAAGTGGAGTCCTGTGTCTCAGGGGCTGGGACTGCCCGAGAGGCCTGAGAGAAAGGGACCTCACGGGAGCCACTCCAGGGACAGCCTGAGAGGCTTGGGCTCCATCACGGGGCCCCTCCCAGGCCACAGATGGATGTCGTTTGCTCTCATGTAGTGTTTTTCTCTTCAAAATGAATCGTTTTCCATTGGATTTCTGGCTTGCCTGGAAAAATCAGTTGTGCTCGCAAACGGGGCCCGCACTCTCACCCGGCCACCGTCAGCTACACACAGGGAGCCCTACTGGGCTGCGTGGGGGTTCCCCACTTGGCCAAGTACCCCCACTCAGTCGGCCTCACTCATGGACGTTCCTGCTTGGCGCTTGTGGGCGCATCGTGTCCATCCTCCTGTCCAGATAAGCCCAGAGTCCCTGTGTCTTTCAGAACCCGGCAGATGGGTCCACAGACAGACCCACGCCAGCCTTGAAGGTTATTTCTTGCTTTCCAGAGTTTCCTTTGTCGACAACCATGAAGTTCAAGTGCTTTTAGTCTCAGCACGTTTTAGAGTCGCAATGGGAGTTATCATACATCGAGCACCTGTTACGTCCATCCATTCAATCAGCGATTGCTTAGGGAGTCACCTCCCTGGGTGCTAGGGTGCAGCAGCGAGTAAAACCAATCCCTGCCTCGTGGAGCTGACACTCTAGTGGGTGGGTAGAGACAATAAACCAATAAACTCCATGTCAGCTATTTGCACCTGCTTTGTCTTGATTTATTGCAAAGACCCTGCGTACTGGACACAACCAGTAAAAGGCCCTCGGATGCCACTTAGGAAGCAGGGATGTCAGGATTTGAGCACAAATCTGCTGGTCTTCAAACTATGGCGTGTTTCCTCTCTGGACTGCTGCCTCCCCTCAGAGATAGGTAGGGCAGGAATGGATCACCCCCTTTTATGGATTCTGGGTAAACCGAAGCCTAGAAGGTTCCACCCAAGGTCACATGCTAAGTCAGACCACTCCAGAGCCTGGGTGCCCTCCTGGAGTTGATAAGTATTTCTAATGCCTTCATCCCGTGGCCAGCAATGCAGGCTGGGGTGGGGGTGAGATCGTGCAAAGCGGGAACTTTCAGGGCTTTACGGCCCAGTAGAAGAAATGGGAGGCACAGCTGTGCAATGGTTTGGGTCCTCTTAATCAACCCTAGGGTTCCTCTCTGGCCATCCTGCCTTCCCAGCATGCTTTGGGAAGTTCGTGTCCTTAACCAGCACTGGTCCCAGGGGTCTGATGAGGGAGGAGGCTCCTTTCTGAGCAGAGGGCAGCAGAGAGGGCTTGGCACCTGCCCCAGCCCTCCCAGCCCTGCTGGGATCCACACCAGGCCCCCGGAGAGGGAGACAGAGGGCACCTACAGAGTTGAACTGTGAGGGCACCTACACTTCCACCTGCAGGCCTGTCTGAGCACGTTCCTTCTTCCAACCAGTGCTCCTCAGGCCTGGAGACCGGCTGGTTCCGAGCAGTGACACAAGCGTCCACGCACGGCCACACGGTCCAGTGTCCCCACGGACTTCTTACCTGTTTTCTTTTCTTTGTTTTTCAAGTTTATTTTTATTTACTTTTGAGAGAGAGAGATAAAGAGCAAGCGGGGGAGGGGCAGAGAGAGAGGGAGACAGAATCCCAAGCAGGCTCCGTGCTGTCAACACAGAGCCAGACACGGGCCTCGAAACCACAAACCGTGAGATCATGACCTGAGCTGAAATCAAGAGTCGGACCCCTAACCGACTGAGCCACCCAGGCGTCCCTTACATGTTTTCTTAAGCCTCACGAGGCAGGCAGCTTTCTTCCCTTTCTACAGATAGGGAAACTGAGGCACAAAATGGTTAAGAGACCCACTGAAGGCCACATGGCACATAACCTGTGTCTTTGCCTCCAAACCCTACATTGTGTCCACTCTTTACTGCCTTCAGCCTCCCCCAACCCCGCTCTGCACCTGCCCATAAACCTGTTCCCAAACAGCCCCTCAGGCCTCTCCCCCCTCAGCTGCTCGGTGAGGGGATCTCTTCCTGGGGACCAGTGCTTGCTAGACAATCACTGGGTGGTACTTGACCTATGGTATCTCCCCTTAAAACAATTTTTTTTAGTGTTTATTTATTTTTGAGAGAGTGAGAGAGACAGAGTGCTAGCGGGGGAGGAGCAGAAAGAGAGAGAGAGAGAGAGAGAGAGAGAGAGACAGAGACACAGAATCCCAAGCAGGCTCCAGGCTCCGAGCTGTCAGCACAGAGCCCGACGCCGGGCTCGAACCCAGGTTCATATGCTGTTTCTTTCTTTCTCTCTATACCTACATATTTATTTTGTCGAACATTTGTGAGAACACTGCAGACACCAGGATACTTAAGATACGTTATTACATGTCCCCTAAGAACAAGAACATTCTCCAAAAGAACCACAAGGCCGGCCAGGGCGCCTGGGAGGCTCAGTCGGTTAAGCATCTGACTTCGGCTCAGGTCACGATCTCATGGTCCACGAGTTCGAGCCCCGCGTCGGGCTCTGTGCTGGCAGCTCGGAGCCTGGAGCCCGTTTTGGATTCTGTGTCTTCCTCTCTCTCTGCCCCTCCCCTGCTCACGCTCTGTCTCTTTCTCTCTCAAAAATAAACATTAAAAATAATTTTTAAAAAAAGAACCACAAGGCCACATCACCCCCAAGACACAATTTTATCTACCACACACTCCCTATTCAAACTTCTGCAGGGGTCCCTCAAAACATCTTTTTAACTTTTTTTTTCATGATCTGGGATCCACTAAGACAATCTTGCACTGCATTTTGTTGTCCGGTTTCTCCAGTAGTCTAGAATAGTCTCCTTGCCTTCTTTGTTTTCACGCCATTGATATTTTAAAGAGTTCAGACCAGATGTCTTGTAGAATACCTCTCCGCTGAGATTTTTCTGATTGTTTCCTTCTGACTAGATTCTGGTTAAACATTTTGGCAAGAATTCTCCTGGGGTGATGTGTGTCTTTCTCTGCGCCGGCTGTCAGGAGCCGGGGGGATGTCTATTTGTCAAATTACCAGTGATCTGGGGCGCCTGGGTGGCTCAGTCGGTTAAGTGTCCGACCTCGGCTCAGGTCATGATCTCACGGTTCATGAGTTCGAGCCCCGCATCGGGCTCTGTGCTGACAGCTCAGAGCCTGGAGCCTGCCTAGGATTCTGATTCTGTGTCTTCCTCTCTCTCTGCCCTTTCCCCACTCATGCTCTCTCTCTCTCTCTCTCTCAAAAATAAATAAGCCTTAAAATTTTTTTAAAAAAAGCATTACTGGTGAGGTTGAAGTTCATCACTTGGCTCAGGTGGCTTCCACCAGATCTGTCTGATGTAACATGCCCATCTTCCCCTTGTGATGTGTGATTCACCTGCGGGGTGATGTTTTGACATGACGCGAATATCTTGTTGCTTAACAAACATTTTACCAAAAACTTCCAGCATCCACTGGGGTCCTTGTCTAAATTGATCACAAATGGTGATTTTCTAATTCCATCATTCCTTGCCTATTTGGTAGGTTGTCTTCTTCTTCTTTTCCTTTTTTTTTTTTTTTTTTATTTTGAGAGAGAGGAAGCACAAGTGGGGGAGGAGCAGAGAGAGAGGGACAGAGAGAGAATCCCAAGCAGGCTCTGCACTGTCAGCGCAGAGCCCGACTCAGGGCTCGAACCCATGAACCATAACGTCATGGCCCGAGCCGAAGTCAGATGCCTAACTGACTGAGCCACCCGGGTGCCCCATAGTTAGCCTTCTTCTGTAGAGTTTTCCCTTCTCCCTTACCCCTCTGGTATTCCTTTGAATCTTCACAATCACCCCGCAGGGTAAGAATTGTTACCCCCATCTTGCAGATGAGGAAACTGAGGTTCAGGGGGCTTCAGGCATTGGCTGAGTGAGTGGCAGAGCCAGGATTCAAATTCGGGCCTTTCTCATGTCTGAGCTCTCACCCGCTGCCCTCTGGAATCTTCTCGCATTTCTGGGTTTCCTCTCTGATGACTCGACTCTGAGCAGGGGTGAGGAGCAGTGCCTTCTTCCGCAGAATTCCTGTAGCAGGTGGGAGAGGCCTTTAGAGCAGCAGGGGTGGGGTAGGAGGTGGTGGGCAGAGATTTCCTCTCTTGGAAATCATGAGATGGCCTAGTTCCTGCCTCCCGGGCCCGCCTCCCACCTTAGAGTCTCTGCAGTGCTGACACCTCCCTCTTTGCTGCTTCCGAGGAGCCCCACCCCCTGCGGGCCATGCTCGGGTCTTCGCTGGGTTCCTAGCTCTGTGGAGCATGACTGTGGTGACCCCAAGTCCTAGAGTCCCCCGAGAAGGGCCCAAGGTCAATGACTCTGCTCCACTGACTCCTTTTTTGTTTTTTTTGAGAATTGCATTTTATTGAAATCTTTTTTGTTTATTTATTTTTGAGAGAGAGAGAGAGAGAGAGACAGAGAATCCGAAGCAGGCTCCAGGCTCCGAGCTGTCAGCACAGAGCCCAACGCGGGGCTCAAACTCACAAACTCATGAGATCATGACCTGAGCCAAAGTCGGACACTTAACCAGCTGAGCCACCCAGGCGCGGGCCCCACTGACTCCTAAAGACACACGGAATGACCCCACATCCCACTGTCTACCCAGCAAGCATAACCTGCCTAAGCCCTGCTCTGGAAGAAAAGCTGTAAAGGACCAGAGGGATGGCCTGTGATTTTGGGGGGTGGAGGGGGGCCTTCAGGAGTGAGAGCTGCTGAGTGTGTCCTCTGTCTCTACCTCCTGCCCTTCCCATTCATTCTCCACTTTTACTTGGCATCGTCCTCTCACCTGGTGTCCCTTCATGTAACTCCTCCCTCAGCACATTTGCGTGCTAGGCTTTGCTGGGGTGCCAAGGAGGCAGGACGAGGAGACGGGCAAGGAGAGAGGTCGCTAGGTGTTAAGCTTGGTGAGGGACGCTGGACTGCATGGGAAGCACGGGCTGCTGCCGGGACCATCTCCCTTAGCCTCCACGGCAACCGCAGGGACACGTCCAAACACGATCCCCATTTTCCAGATGAGGAAACAGAAGTTCAGAGAGGTTCCCTGCCAGGCCCAAAGCCCTACAATAAGTGACAGGGCTGGCCATTAAACAGCCCTTTCATGACTCTTCTCCCAAGTGCAGGGCACAGCTTGTGCAAAGGCCGGGGCACCGGGGAGGGGGGGAAGGCGACAACAGGAAATCGAGGGTTCAGTGTGGCTGGTGGTGTCCCTTCCTTCTTCCTAGGTCCTCCTCCTCCTTGTCTTCCTTCTTCCTTCTCCCTGTCTCTCCTCCCCGCATGCCTGCAGCAGCTGAAGCTGCCTCTTGGGTGTCTGATCCCCTCTACCCGCCCCCCCCAACCCCGTCCCTCCTCTAGTCCCCAGGGGCTGTGAGGCCCACATTCCTCCCTGGCTCTCTCGGTCCCATTAATGTGTTTACGCTGGAGCAGGCCCAGGGGAGCCAGGCCGGACTCTCCCCACCCTGCCCCCACCAATGGAGAGAGGACAGGTGAGAAAGTCGAGGCCGGTCGGAGTCGCAGGAGATCCTGACCCAGAGTCCGAATTCCTGCCCCCGTCTGAACAAGTCCAGGGCGGCCAACGGTGGCCCCCGGGTCCCCGCACCCCTTCCCGCACAGCCCCTCCAGTGGCTGACAGGCCCTAATCTCAGCTGTCTTCATGCAGCCAGCCCTCCACGCCTGGGGTCACCTGACGCCAGCACAGTTTAATTCAGAAGCTGATTTCTGCTTGTTGGCAACATGTCATTTCTGAAATTGCTTTCTGTGCCCAGAGGCGGGAGATGTCAGAGCCGCGCAGGTGTTACAGCGGTGCCGCCCCCACCCCCCCCATCCCCCACCCCAAGTTCAGGAAGGATTAAGGGGCGTGGGGGGCGCACATTAGATCCTCGAGCTCTGCTTCTCATGTTTCCCCCAAGGGGGGCGGGCGGGATGGAAGATGCTGGGAACTGCCTCGGCTGTCCTCTCCTGCCCGAGGACAGAGGCCCAGAGTTGGGTAAATGAAGGGGCTGCTGCGGCCGCTCCCGACGATATCAACAGTACATTGTTTGGAGCCTGTTCCACGAGGTCACACAGCAAGTATGTGGCGGACCTAGGACTCAGACCCAGTGAGGGTGCAACGGCTAGACTGGGGTGTGGAGGCTTGGGAAGAGACGGGCCACAGAGCGGGGGAGCCCTCGGGGGCTGGTTTCTATGCCTGCTTCATGGCTTGGCCTCAATATCTTCAGTGAAATTTGCCTGCCCCCTTAACGCCCCCATTCCTGCAACCCACCAGATAGTAGGTATTTTTTTTTTAAGTTTATTTACTTATTTTGAGAGAGGGGTGGGGGCAGAGAGAGAGGGAGAGAAAGAGAATCCAAAGCAGGCTCCGAGCTGTCAACACAGAGCCTGACACAGGGCTTGATCTCATGAATCGTGAGATCGTGACCTGAGCTGAAACCAAGCATTGGTCGCTTAACCGACTGAGCCACCCAGGCGCCCCCATCAAATAGTAGCTTGCCCCCTTGTTTACATTGACTTGGCATTCTGCATATACCTCCATTAGCAAATATCTCTCAATCTTGGCATCCTTTGCTTTATTGGATGAATGCATGAAAAGATGAATGAGAAATGAGTTTATGAGTCTTGCCCTCCATACTGATCCCTATCCTCAGTTCCCTCCCTAGAGGCGTCCTCCAACGACCTCCAGAGCAGGCTTCCTGTTTCAGCTGGGCCATGGCCCTCCCTGACACACTGGCTCATCATCTGTCAAGTTCCCTGTCCTTTGCTCTCCTCCTTTTCCTTCCCCTCACTCCCTCTTGCCTCACCTTCCCAACTCCCAGGACCCCTGGCTGCCCAACCATCAGTAACAAGGCCATGCAGAAGCCCAAGCCTGCTGGTCTCCTTATAAAGATGGCACCTGGGCCAACCCGCCCTCCTGAAGGAGGTCCTCACCCCTCACCTCCACCTGCTCCCCCAGGGTGAGCTTCTCCCTCTTGCCTGCCCCCCCCCCCCCCCCCGGTCTTCAGAGGACCCACGGCTGTGTGTACTCGATCCTCGGCCTGGGCCAGCGCTAGGACCTGGCCGGATTGACTGGTGTCGAGCCCAGGACAGACAGAAAACGGTCCTGACCCACCTCACACATTTCTTGCAATAGTATCGAGCGTTCGCTTTAGCCAAAAAGCCTTCATCGCTCCCATTTCATCTGAGTGCTGGCATAAAGCAGTACCAGCTGGACGGGGTAAAAACAGGAAATACATCAAAGACCCACAGAACTTCAGACCTAAACGGGCTTCTCCCACTTTACAGATGAGGAAACTGAGCCCCCAGGCGAGCAGCAGCGGTAACATTCTGAACGCAACAGTGGGGTCAGGGACGGGCGGGTACCAGGGCACCTTCTGAAGTGGGGAGACATTCCATTTCTTGACTCTTCTCTTGTGATCATTTATTGAGGGATACTATTTATGTTCAATTACACATTAGGGTTTAGAAAAATGAAATCAGGATCAATTTCACAGAGGATGATCAAATGTCCAAGAAGAAGGGATAGGTAGGCTTTTTAAAAAAAAAAAAATTCATTAATATATTTTGAGAGAGAGGCAGAGAGAATCCCAGGCAGGCTCCCCACTGTTGGCGCAGAGCCCAACACAAGGCTCGAACCCATAAACTGTGAGATGGTGACCTGAGCCAAAACCAAGAGCTGGATGCTTAACTGACTGAGCCACCCAGGCGTCCCAAGGGGTAGGTAGTCTCTAAAAGGCAGATAAACAGAGTCCCGGGTAAGTCAAGTAACATGTTACCTTTCTTCTCGGAGCCTCACTCACTAAAACAAACAGGACAAAAACCTCTAGGTAGGTATCCCTAGATAGACAGACAGATAGACAGATAGATAGATGATAGATATATAGATGATAGATAGACATATAGATAGATAGATGATAGACACACATATAGATAGATAGACGATAGATAGATAGATAGATGGTAGATAATAGATAGATAGATAGACAGATGATAGACAGATAGATGATAGATAGATAGATAGACAGACAGATGGATAGATGATTGACAGATAGATAGATAGATAGATAATGACAGATAGACAGACAGATAGATGATAGATAGATGATAGACAGATAGATGATAGATGATAGACAGATAGATAGCTAGATAGACAGATGATAGGTAGATAGACAGATAGGTAGACAGATTGCATGCATAGTTACTCCTTTATGTACCAGGCACTGTGCTGGGCCCTGGGGATGAAGCAGTTAACAGGGCAGGCACAGTCCCAGGTCCTAAAGGACAGAAGACAGATAAACAAGTGACCACTATGCAGCAGGATGAAACCGACAACCCTGGTCGCCCCAGGCAGCTGAACTCGGTGGCTGGGGAACAGGGCGGGGAGAGCAGGGAGGCTTTCCACTGTATTCCTTGCTGTAGCTTTTGGATTGTGAGCCACGTGAATGCATCACTTACCCCTCAAAGCAAACACAATAAAAAAGAGAAGAAAAATAAAGTGCGATGGGTGTTGACACGGGGTCAGTACGGGGTGCTCAAGGGAGACCGTGGGGGTGAGCGGGGCGCAGACCTGGCCTGGGGAAGTGAGGGAAGGCTCCCCGGAGGAGCCGTAGCCCAGCTCCAGCCTGCAGCTTCTCCAGATGAGGACTTTGAGGGGCAGGATACTGGAGGTGCCGCTGGGAGGATCAGAGGGTATTTCTCGAAAGTGCCTGGCACACAGGATATGCTTAATGTACAGCGGCCTCTACTGCCATTGCTGTCCAGTGATGGCTGCTGCCACGGCCAGGGGCGAGGGAGAGGGGGCCCTCGTGCTGCCGCGGACTCTGCCCGGAGCCTCTGGGCGTCCCTTGGTGACAGGCAGTCCGGGCGCTGGCTGCCGCAGCATCTTATCGTTCACACGGATCCGGCCCCAAGTGCAGGCAGACAGGGAGCAGGCCTGAGCTGAGGGTGCCCTGTTCCGGGAGCGGGAGCTTGGCTCCCCTGGCGTCAGTTGCCCCTCGGACACGGGACCCAAAGCACCGCGGACCTCTGATGCAGAGGACACCTGCCTGGGTGCTTTCACGCCACAGACCGAGAAACCTCCCCGTGCCGGGAAGGCACAGAATCCCCTCCTAGCCGGGGGCCCAAGACGGGATGTGGCCACGAGGACCCATGTGGTAAGCAGCGACGACGCACTAACCCCTCAGCCCCATGACCCCCATCAGGAGCAAGGGGCTATGATCACTACCCCCGCTTTGCAGATGGGGAAGCTGGGCATGCAAAGGTTAAGTCACCTTCGTGAGGTCGCACGGTCAGACTTTGACCCCAGAAGGCCTCTTGGCCACTCACTGGCCCTCAAGAAGAGCTCCGGTGTCTCGGATTCTCTCTGCTCGTCTGCTCTGCCCTCCCCTCCGAGAGGAAGACAACGATCTCCTCCGACTCAGGAAAGCCCACTAAGCACAACTCAAACTTTGTGTTCTAGACTTAGAGCCCCTGGTCACAGCAAATGCAGTTTTGGAAGTCTGATTTCCAGGGAGGCCGGATGGTCAGGGGTTGAGGACATCTAGACGTAGGATGGGGTGGGGGTGCACAGCTCACTGTTCCCTTTGGAGTCAGGACCTCTGGGGTGTGACAGCCTTCGCCTGACAGGAAGTGCTTCCCTCGGGAGGGGACTCAGCATGTCTCCCGTTGGCTGGGGGCCCGAGGGGAAGAGCCCTGACCCCAGGCAAGCTGTGAGCTGGTGACGCTGGTGACCATGGCCCCTCGCCTACTTCTCGGAAGAAAGCAGGAGTCACGTAAGCACATGGCTTCATCAGGGCCTTGGCAGGATCCAGCCAACTGTCAGTGGTCATGGCCTCCAGCACCTGGGTTGGCTAAAAATGCACCTCTGATCTCTGGCTCCTAAAGCCTCATTCAGACCTCTGACCTCTGCGATCCTGGCCCCCCTTCTCCCTGGCACTCACCCGACCCCCCGAGATCCGTGCCTGGGTGGCAGTTATGAGAACATGTCTTTTCTTCCCTTCCGGACCTTGGAGGGAAGAGCCCCATACACTCTTCCCTGTGGTAGTTACATCTCACTGACTCCTGAGTGGGGCCTTTGACTTTTGACCTTTAGAGAGCAGAAGAAGCCCTCTTAAAGCAGCAGACCCCGGCCTTGCAGAACAGGGTCAGCGATCTCTATCTAGACCTCTCTGTGCCGTAATTTCTACATCATCTGTGAAATGAGGAAAGTGATATTAACACCTACATGGTGAGGATAACGCTCACTAATATGGGAGCTTAGAACAGGGCCCGGCACAGTATCAGCTCTAAGCCAGCATTAGCTGCTATTATTATTATTATTATCACTGTTATTACCAGAAGACTCTGCCCCCAAGGTTCCTGGGCTGCCCCCCTCATACCACCACTTTGGCCCTATCTGAGCCTCCAGCCCCAGGGCCCTGCCTCATTCCCTGTCTGCTCTGTGTCTCTGTCCCCAGTCCCCCCTCCCCCTGTGTCCCCTTCCCTCCCTATAAACCCACTGCTCCTAAGGCCCTTGGCCAGCTAATAATGCTGCTGTCAGTTCAGATTAGAGCCCATTACGTTCCTTCATCTCAGCTTAAAATTTTTGTGGTTTCCCAGCTCTGCCTAATGTGCTCCACAAGGGGCAAGGGCTGCCCAGCTGGAGGAAGCTTCCGGAGAAGGAATGCGGGTCTGTGAATTCCCCAGGTGGGTTCCTGCCTCATGTGGGGCTGCAGCGGGGGTTGGGGGCCAGGAGGCGCGGCCCCTCCGTGGGCTGTGAGCAGGAGACTGGGGAGCTGGGGGTCTTGGAATCTTGGCCTTTATAGCACCAGGGTAGACTCTCAGCCCAGCGTCCTGTGACAGACCGAGCCCACTGGGGACTGTGTGCGTCTTGGGCACTCAATCCAAGAGGAGTCTCAGAGTCATGGAATTCTGCAACTGAGAGACTCCTGGCAAAACCACTGGGCCAGGCCTTGGGGCTGGGGTCCAGCGCCCCAGTCCCAGATGCTGCCTCTCTCCTCAGCCCTGCTGTCCCTCGCCTCCAGGGGTCACCAGCCACGGGCTTCCTCAGGAAGAGACAAGAGCCTGAGCAGGGGGCTGGGAGGGGGCTGTATGCAAGGTCACTGTGGCACATGCTCCCCGCGGCCCAGCAGTGGGTGTGCCGGGACTCGGCAGGCCTCGACTTCCTTAATTCCTACAACAGCCCCCTGAGGTGGGATCTCCAGTCACACAGCTAGGAAGGGGGAAAAGCAGGGTCTGGATTCAGGTCAATCTGTCTCCCTTGCAGAGCATCTAGTGAGGGGTGACAGAGGAGGGCCACCTGCAGGCCTCGGGGGCTCTCCCTGACTAGTCCCAGCCCCTGGCAGGGTTCTGGGTACAGAATCCCGACACACCTGCTCTGTGACTCGGGTATTACATCTTACGAATCACGTGTAACTTTTGTGTGGGACTTTCCCATTTTCAAAGTGTCTTCCATGGCTATCGTTCATCTGTTGAGTCCACCA
The DNA here is from genome assembly GCF_018350215.1 of Panthera leo. Classification (NCBI taxonomy): domain Eukaryota; kingdom Metazoa; phylum Chordata; class Mammalia; order Carnivora; family Felidae; genus Panthera; species Panthera leo. The sequence continues at coordinate 43,461,452 of NC_056692.1, read as the reverse complement.
GTAGCTCCCAGGGGAGGCCGGGACTCAACAGCCCTTTTGGCAGATGAGGAAACTGAGGCTCAGAGAGGTGAAGCCCCTTGCAGGTGGAAGATGGCAAGCCAGAACGCAGAGCGAGGTCCGCAGGGGCACCGCACTCTGGTGTCTAGAATGGGAGAGTCATTCTTTAGCCAACCCTCCGTGGCGTCCCCAGCCATGCTGCCCTAAGAGCTGAGAGGGCTCCAGGGGGTACCCAAGTGGCAGGGGTTCATCTGCCCCGCCCCCCAACCTTCCCCAGCCCCAGTCCACCCATTCAGTCAGGAAGATGTCAGTTTGTAGAGGCTGTCAGGGAGCAAACGAAACGCTTCCCATACTACCTGGCCGACAGCCTTCCAGCTGTGATGTCCTCACCCACGGCCCGGTCTGGCCCTGACACCAGGTCCTGCTCCCTTTTTTTTTTTTTTACATTTATTTATTTATTTTGAGACAGAGAGAGAACAAGTTGCAGAAGGACTGAGAGACGGGGAGAGAGAGAACCCCAAGCAGGCTCTTCACTGTCCGCACGGAGCCCGATGCAGGGCTCGATCTCACAAACTGGGGGATCGTGACCTGAGCCGAAACCAAGAGCTGGACGCTTAACTGACTGAGCCACCCAGGCACCCCAGTCCTGGTCCTCTTTGAGCTCTGCTCAAGAGGGTGAGAGGATCACTCTCTGTAGAGCCTCAGCGACCCCAGAGCTTTCTTGGCTCCAAATAGAATAGTCTCTGTGTCTAGTGAAGGTTAATGCCAGTCCTCAGAATTTCAAAGCCCTTCCTTACACTTCCTATGGGCTGGATGTGTCACAGCCCTGCTGAAAATCTTGGCTGTTACCCCCAGGCGTGGCCCCTCAGCCTTTCCCCACCGTCCCAGCCTACATCTCCAGGCCCCAAGCAACCGAGTGCTTCCACTCTCCCTGAACGTGGCCACATTTTCCCACCTCTGTGTGTCTGCTCACGCCTGTCCTGACGAGAATGCCTTTCCTGCCTTTGTCCACCTCAGTCATTCCTGCCCCACCTTCAAGACTCAGCTCTAGAAGGTTCCCACTGCTCCCCAAAGTGAATCATGCCTTCCTGGGAGTTCCACCATCAGACTGTTTTTTCCCCGTCGTGTTCGCACTAACCGCCTTGCACTGTGGGCAACAGTGCGGCCGTCTCTCTCCCTGACTGGACTGTTGAGCTCCTGGGAGCGAGGCCTAGCTCTCATCCACCTCGATTCCTGCAAAAGCTCTTCCCTTTCTTCCTTCCTTCTTCCTTTCATCCATTCCTCCCTCCTTCAACAAATGTTTATTCCAGGAGGGTCAAGGCCTGCCCAGCTGGCAGAAGCTTCAGGAGATCTGAATCATAAATAAATTATTATTCACCCTGGGGAGAGGTGAGAACAGCACCAAATTTCGAGTTGAGGTCGGAAGCCTGAAGAAACCAAACGGGGGGCGCCTGGGTGGCTCGGTCGGTTAAGCGTCCGACTTCGGCTCAGGTCATGATCTTGCGGTTTGCGAGTTCAAGCCCCGCATCAGCCTCTGCACTGACAGCTCAGAGCCTGGAGCCTCCTTCGGATTCTGTGTCTCCCTCTCTCTGCCCCTCCCCGCCCCCCCCGCTCTGATTCTCTCTCTCTTTCTCAAAAATAAACATTAAAAAAATCAATAAAAAATGAAAAAAAGAACCAAACCGGAAAGGCTCTGGCTTCTAGAGGCTAGGAGGAGAGAAAGACGCAAGGAGCCTAATTCATCCTTCTGGGCCAGGGGCAGATGCTCAGAAGAGCCAAGCTGGCCACATAGGGCTCTGGGTCCCTAGAGGGGCCAGAGAGTGGACACCATGCTTCCAGGGTCTCTGTGGGGGTGGAGACGTCTGCGTGGACGTCTTTGTCAAGACGCACAACAGGTACTAGCACGGGTGGCCGCCTTAACGCCATCTGCCTACAGCCGGTCTGCCGTGGCACTCAGCAGCCCTCCCCCCCAACCCCTGCTTTGGTTTGTTCTAGTAACTCAAGACCGTAAGAGTCACCTACATCCCTTCTTCGAGACCAGTGGATTCGCTCCCAAGATTTGGAGAATGCTCCAAATGGCCATGACGCTGCTTAGGTGCTTCCTTTTTATCATCCACACGACAAACACGCATTCACTGAACACCCAGTGTCTTTAAAACACCATTGGGTGGCAATGACGTAATGAAGTTGCCCTGCCCTTGATTACTCAAAGCGAATCCCTCCAGTTCCTTTAGGTATAAAGAGGAGAATTGAAGACGGACCGCACATCCTCAAGGGACTTAAAACCTCCTGGGATGAAGCACACAGTTAATGTGATTGAGTGAGTCCCTTTCCTTCTCTGGGCCTTCGGCTCCTGCTTCGTAATAACGAGGAGGATCAGACGCCCTGACCTTGAGTCCTTGCCAGGCCTCATATGATTCGAAAGTAGGTTCTACATACAAGGTCACTGAGTGATGTGCAGGGATCATTTCAGTCCCCCAAAGACAGGTCCCAGGAAAACTACCAATTGGGTAATTAGGCTTGCCCCGACCCCTCATCCCTTGAGGGAGCAGATGTGGACCTCAGCTGCCCTCCCCACGGTGGCGGGCGGAAGTGTCGGGCGCTGCGGGGGTCCCCTGGTGGAATGTGGCCATGGTGGGCGCTGGGACAGAGGCCTCGGCTGACAGATCTAAGGCTGCCGCCTGCCACCAGGTCTCTGTAGGGCGGCCTGCCGGCCTCCCTCCTGTGGAATGACAGCCCTGCTCCCCCCTACCTGGTGTTTAATCTTTAATGCAGCCCCAACTGCCCTCGGGCAGGACCCATCAACCCACCCGCTCTGATAAAAGCGATAATTAGCTCTTTTTCAACTTTTCACTTCTCCCCCTCCACTCTGATGTGTGAGCATTGGGAGAATTCCAGCTAATGGGTCTGCCCTCAGCCAATTCCCTGGCCCATGCAGGCCGGAATGCACGGGGTCATTAGCCGGGCCTCCCGGGCAGGGGCCTGCGCTTGGGACGTGCCTGCCTGCCCGCTCTGGGGTGCCCCAGCCACCCAGGAGAGGGCCCGGCCTCGGCAGAGCAGACCTGCCCAGACCTGCTGGACCCCACCGTCCTCAGCGGTGGCCCCTTCCTGCACCTCAGTAGAGCCCACGGGAAGGTGGCCTTAGGCTCCCATGGGGCCAGGCGGAGAGGACACGAGGCCATCCGTCCCCAGGCATCGCCTTGCTTCAGGGCAGGGAGCCCAGCCTGGGTTCAGCCATCGGTCAGTGTGGAGGCTGCTGGCTGGGATCCCCCCAGTCCCGCCCCGCCAGTGACTTGTAATAACTAACTTGTACACAGTGCCTGTCCCTTTCAAAGTCCCTCCAGATAGCTTAGCTCAGAGGTCGCCGCAGCCCAGGGCTTAACCATGCAGGCTCAGAAGCTGCCCCTCAGGAGCGGGGCGGCGGAGGGTGGGGTGGGGACAATTCTGGCTTCGTTCCTCTTCTCTTCTTCTCTGACCAGCTCCAGTCAACGCTCACAGACCCGTTGGTCACCTAGTACCAGAGGCTGCCAGCGCCTAGAACCATGGGGCCTCCATCACTAATGCCACAGGGTCAGAAACACCCAGATTGGCCACCAACGTCTAGAGCTGCTGCCTTCAAGGGTCATAAATAGAGTCACTGACCCCTAGAATCAGAGGTTACCATAGATCAGGGCTACCTTCATCTAAAAACCCAGGGTTACCTTTACCTGCTGGTGTTGACATCTAGAGCCACCTAGGCCCACAGGACACAGGCCCCTAAAACCCAGCAGAGCCCAGCCAGGGATGCCATAAACTAGAACTCTAGTATCACCACGAGCTGGTAACCACAGAGTTACTGGTGTCTAGTCCGTCCTTGGACTTTTGTTCACTTATTTTTAAAAGTTTTATTTATTTATTTATTTATTTATTTATTTATTTATTTATTTATGAGAGAGACAGAGAGAGACAGAGAGAGAGAGCAAGAGGAGGAGGGGCAGAGAGAGAGGGAGGCCGAGGATCCAAAGTGGGCTCCATGCTGACAGCAGAGAGCCCAATGCGGGACTCGAACTCGCGAACCGTGGGATGATGACCTGAGCAGAAGTCAGACGCTGAACAGACTGAGCCACTCAGGCGCGCCACCCCCTCCTGCCCCCCATCCTTGGACTTGTATTGGATTGAGGAACTTTGTAGTAAGGTCACGCTGGCACTTATGCATGGCTTTCCTCGCATGGGCTCTGGGTGTATTTTCCTTTACTGACTCTGTACGGCAATAAAATATCACAGAGTCTTCTCGGCTGCTTTTTCTACCTCCTGAACCAAAAGGCTTCCTGACCACCTGGGTCCTGGGTTCTCACTGTGAACTTTTCAAAGAGGAAAACAAGAGATAGTGTGTACAAGGAGCATATGGCCCTTTAATATAGTCTCCTCTTTTTGCAGAAGGTATTTTGGGGAGTCGAATCAAGGGACTTCCTGGAAGAGGCAGCATTAGTTTTCCAGAAACAGAGCAGACCATTATCAGGGACGGGGGCTCGCGAAATCACATGCTCTCCAACCCACCCACTCAAGGGCTAACATTTCTCCACACTTTTCAGCCTTGGACACCACAGTGACCTTGTTGAGATACCCCACGGAAGATGCAGAAGAAGACTGTTCTCTTTCTACTTCCCCATCCTGTCCTAGCCAACAAATACACAGCTTCGGAATATCACAGATGTACCCAGAGAAAGTTCCAAGCTTTTAACACCTGACATCTTAGTAATTTCGATTTTTAAAAAAGGTATACATTTTCAATAATTCCCCTGGGATCCTTGGCCTGCTACTGCAAGAGTTTCCACTGCCAAGTTCAAGGGTCCCCCAGGAAGTAAGCTACTTGGCTGCTCTGCTCTTCTCTGGCCATGGCCTGTGCCCATGGCTGTTGTCATGAGACCTGGCCTCATCTCTGGCCCACTGGGGCCTCCAGCTGCCCCACTGTGTGTGTGTGGGTGACACCTGCAGGGATGAAAGAGCCAGGGGAGGAGTTAGGACTCAGGACAAGGAGGAAAATAAGGAGGCAGGTGAAGAGGAAAAACAACAGAACAAAAATAAAGGTCATGCTGGGGGTTCTTGCCTTGTGGAACCTCTAAATTCAGGGAGGATCCTTGCATAAGGGAGCCAGCCTCAACAGAAAGTCAGACAACTGTCTTTTTCAACAGTAATGATAGCAGCATCTCGAATCCCTTGTGCATTATAAACCTCATAACCTGCTGGTAGGAACATAACAGGTGCAACTGCTTTGGAAAACACTTGGGCAATTCCTCAAAATGTTAAGCATGAGTTACCATATGACTCAGCCATAGCATACCTAGATATCTACCCAAGAAAGGCAAAACACGCATCTGTACAAACACTTGTACGGGAATGCTTTCAGCAGCACGATCCCCCATCGTGTGAAGATGGAAACAAGCCAAGGCCCGCCAGCTGGCGAACGGATAAACAAATGTGGTCCATCCACACGACGGAATAGTATACGGCCATCAAAGGGAATGACGTGCCGATGCGCACTGCTCCGTGGGTGAGCCTTGAAAACGTTCAGCCGAGTGAAAGAAGCCAGTCACAAAACGCTGCATGGGCACACTGCACAATGCCGTCTACAAGAAATGTCCCCAGTAGAAAAAGCCACAGAGACAGAAAATAGAGCAGCGGTTGCCTAGGACGAGGGGGGAGGGAGGAACGGTCATGGTTGCCGATAGGCATGGGTTTTGGGGGGAAGGTGGTGAAAATTCTCTGAGAGTAGGGGAGTGGCTGATGATGGCTGCATAACTCCGTGAACATACTAAAAACCACTGACTCGTGCACTTGAAAAAGGGTGAACTTCATTTATGTGAATTCTCCCAGTACAGCTGTTATCTAGAAAATGCTAGGCAACTGTGTCCGGTAAGCTGGTTGTTACCTCACTTAAATCTTACGGTGACCCACATCAGAGGTGGGGAAGTGGCTAGCAGAGGAGTTCAGAGTGCAGAACTTCCAGGCCAACTGTGAGAGTCTAACCCCAACTCCCCCCTCTCCTAGTCCAGGGACCTTGAACAAGTCCCTCCGCCTTCATGAGATTCAGAGTCCTCATCTGCAAAATGGGCCCCGCGATCCGAATACCAAACGCACAGCACAGTGCCTGGCACGCGTGGGCATCATTGCTGTTACAGACCGTATACAACCGTCTCCCCTTCGTTTCTACTTCGCAAGCCCCCCAAAGTGCAATCGCTGTTAGAGGGTCAGATGAAGAATCAGGAGGAGAAGCAGTAATGGGGGTCTTACACTTGCTACTTTCGGTCAATTCGCTCCCGCGTGTTCAGCACTGCGGGACGAGCAGAGTGGGAAGACTGTAATTGTAGCTAATCTCTATCTGGCACCTTTGATTTCACTTTTCTCATTTTTTTAATGTTTATTTTTGAGAAAGAAAGAGAGAGAGAGAGAGGGAGAGAGAGAGAGAGCGCGCACAAGTGGGGGAGGGGCAGAGAGAGAAGGAGACACAGAATCCGAAGCAGGCTCCAGGCTCTGAACTCTCAGCACAGAGCCCGACGTGGGGCTCGAACTCACCCACCCAAGATCATGACCTGAGCCGAAGTCGGACACTTAACTGACTGAGCCACCCAGGCGCCCCTCACAACAATTTTTTTAAGTAAGCTCTACGCCCAGAGTGGGGCTTGAACTCACAACCCCAAGATCAAGAGTTGCCCGCTCCACCGACTGAGCCAGCCAGGCACCTCAAAATATCAGGCACTTTCCCAGCAGATTGATGTTTGCTTGTTTGTTTGTTTTTCATTTTATCCCAGAGAAGTGGTCTGGTCTGGAGATATCGTGAATTCATTCATTACTGAGCACCATCTACAGGCCAAGCTTTGTGTTCTGGGATAGAATGGGGACCAAGCCTGTCCAGGGTCTGGTCCTCATGGGGCTTCTATTCTGAGGGGGGGGGGGAGAGAGAAGTAAACCTATAAATAACTTGTTTTCTGTCCAGCTATACTGCAACTGAAAGAAATAAAATGAAGGTAAGAGGGACTGCCTTATACAGGTGTTCACTGAAGTTTTCTCTGAAAAATTGGCTTGTGGGCTAAGATAGGATTTGGGCATTTGAGGTAGAGGGAATTGAGGCAGGAACAAGCCTGGCATGTTTCAGGAGCGGCAAGAAGGCCACGGTGTGGCTGGAGCTGAGAGGGCAGCAAGGGGAGACCCCCGAGGTAGGCGGGGGTCCTATTACACAGAGGAAACAGGTCTGCATCAGGAACTTGATTTTTGTATTTAGTGCCGTCAGCTGCATGGGGAGTTTCTCCAGACTTCTTGTAGGGGCGGACAGGAAGGGAACAGCAGAACCCCAACCCACAAACCTAGTATAGCATCTCCCTATGCTCATAGCAATGGAGAGGGACTGGGTCATTTGCCACGAATCTTTTGGTTCCCTCCGCAATGTCCAGCTACCAGGCACCGCCTCGGGGCTGTCTGGAGCAAGATTTTTACCACTGAGATTCCTTCTGGTGCCTGCTATGGACACAGCTAGCTAAGCTGCGGCCCCTGCCTGAACGTTGCCTCGTAAGCATCCTCCTTCCGGTTGGGCCACGTGGAGCATGTGAGGTTAGGTGTCATTTTGCCTTTGCTTTAAATCAAGCCCAGTATTTGGCTGTGAGTTGTTTATGAAAAAATGGAGATTCGTAGATGCCTACTTGTGCCAACCTTGTCAGAAACAGATGGGGGTGGTGTCTGTGCCGGGGACTGGGCAACACACCGGAACAGGCATTTTGCTCCTACATATGTGGGATTCAGAGTAGTTCAATGGACACTAGAGTGTGTGTGTGTGTGTGTGTGTGTGTGTGTGTGTGTGTTTAAGACAGAGAGCGAAAGAGAGAGAGAGAGAGAGAACACTATGGCAGGAAGTTTTCACTTGGCCAAGTTTTAACAACAAACAAGGAGAAGTTTGTGGCCAAGCAGTCCTTCTAGAGGGAAAAACAAACAAAGCAGGGAGCTGAGAAAGCCAGGGATGGGTTTACCATCCTGGGGTGGGGGGAAGAAACACAAACTCCTAGATCTTTCTTCTGATTGCCAACAGACACTGTGAGTAGCCAGCTTCCCCGTCTTCTTGGTAAAAGAACACTGGTTCTGGTGAGACACCCATTCCCTCTGGAGAAGGGATCTCCACCCCCAGCTCAGGAGTAAATCCAGGTGTGATCATCCCTTTTCTGTTTTCAGAGATTAATTTGAACACGGGCAGGTGACCTAATGCTAACCAAAGAGACTTGAAGGCAGGTTCTGCTGGGCTTGTAAGAATGGCTCCCTCTCTCTTAAAAAGGGACATAAGAAGAAACTGTTTCTCTTATGCTTGAGGCATTTACCGTATTGGTCGGCAGTCCCCGGGTGTGTGGCAGCCACTTTGACACCATGAGGTGAGCTGGCAAGCACGTGGGGAGTAGTCAGGCAGAAAGATAGAAAAAAATCTTAATTCTCAGTGGTGCCATTGAGTCCGTGACCATGAGGCCCCTTGCCCAGGGTTTCCTGCAGAACTCTGCCTCTCCCTTGGAGATGAAGTGCTCCCATCTCCCAGGCCCCCTCCCTGGGGCTCTACCTCCCCAAACACAGAGCAGGAGATGCCCACTCACACCACAAAAAAACCAGCTCTGGGAGTTTGGAGCAGGTCTCCATGTGTCTTAAAGTTTCTATTTTTTTGCACGGCGGCCCTAGTGAGATGATCTTCACCTACATCACAGAACCCAAAGGTCCCCCATGAAGATGATGCTTAGAATAACCCACCCCCAGCCGGGGTGGGCAGCAGCGAGAAGATGCAGTTTTCTCCTTCTGCTGAGTCATCGCTGATCCCTTTTGTACATGTTGCACATGGGTGAGAGAGGAAGCCCCGGTGCGGGGTGGCACCTGTGGCTATGGAAGAGAAGGAAATCTCTGGCCCTATCTAAGGACTGACCCGTGACCTTGACTTCTTGGGCAATGAACACAGACAGCTAAGCCATCACTCCCAGAAGTCCACTGTGCGTCCAGGCAGTGGGCCTTACTTACAGCCTGGGACAACCCAGTGGAACGTCAAGCAGATGGCCAAGTCAGAAACTGGTTGCTTTGTCCCGCAGGCTCTGGCCTGTGTGTATGGGGGGCCAGGGAGTGCAAGGCGGAGAGATTTTGTGCCTCTGAGTGTGTGCCCAGCCCTGCAGGCCAGAGTCCTCCAAGGGACCAGCCCCAGCGTGAAGGAAAGACCCCGCCCAGCAATGACGAAGTGACTAGGACATCTTTCCATAGCATCTGGGAGGAACAGGCAGGGCCGGATGTGGGCCGCTGACCTTCTCCCTTCCTCCTGGAGAGGAAGCTCCTCCTGTAGCCACCTTTGTGCTGACCACTGGGCGGTTACAAATGCATTCCCTGCCTGTCGGATCTCTTCCTGAGAGTGAGGGGCAGCCCACCCAGCCCGGCCCAGCCCCCACCCTGGAGAAAGCCAGCCCAGGAAAGGAGCAGCAAGCCCTGGATCCTGACCAGTGCTGATGGGTGGGAGGCGAGGACCGGAGGCCAAGCCAAGGCCTTCCCCCCACCTCTCTGGGAGCTCGGCTCCCTCCCCTCTCCCATAAGAAAATAGACACAGGGTCAGAAAGGACTTCCCTGAACTAATAGGACAGAGCCCAGCCAAAGGCCTGAACTGGGGCCAGCAGATGGATAGTGAGCATCTCTGGGCAAGGAAGGTGGTCAATAGATTTGATTGATTTATTTTATTTTTAAAAAATTGTGTTCATGTTTACTTAGTTTTGAAAGAGAGAGAGTCAGAGCGTGAGCAAGGGAGGGGCAGAGAGAAAGACACAGAATCCGAAGCAGGCTCCGGGCTCCGAGCCATCAGCACAGAGCCCAGCGCAGGGCTCGAAGTCAGGATCCATGAGATCGTGACCTGAGCTGAAGTCCACCACCCAACTGACTGAGCCACCCAGGTGCCCCTCCATAAATTTGATTTAACAAAACACGCTTGCAGCATGTAGTATGTGCCCTTTATAATTATTACTTTATATCACCCCCCCCCCCAACTCTATGAGGATGGTGCTAACATCCTGCTCATTTTACAAATGCGCAAGTTGAAGCACAGAGAAGTTAAGCGACTGGCCTAAGATTGCCCATCCAGTAAGGGGCAGAGCCGGCTTTTGAACTCGGGCTGCAGAGTCGATGCTCTTAACTCATATGCAACCCTACCTCCCAAAGGTACAAAAATAAGAGCACTGCTTGAGCGCCGTATGTATACTAGGTGCTATCACAGTGTCCTGCCTGGAACCCACCACCTGAGAGACCAGCATATAACTGCCACAGCTACATTGCAGCTAGGGTGATTAGGGTGATCAGAGCTATATTGTGAAGGCACCAAGGGCAGTTATACCGTGAAGTGGGGGGAGGGCAGGAGACAAGGGGATGAATTGCATCTGGTGGCGCCACCCACCGTGCGTTGTGCCAGGTACTTTCAAACGTGATTTCACGTAATCCTTGTAAAAACCTCATAAGGAAAATGAAGGTCAGAGCAGTCAAGTAACCTACCCAAGGATGCACAGCATGCCACTGGCCCCACTCAGGCCTCTCTGATAGCCAGACCTGATGGCTTTCCACTATACCAGAGCGTACTAGGACTACTTGCCAATTAAGGAAACGGGGCTTGGAGAATTCAAGTAGCCTGCCAAGGTCAACAGGTGGCAAGGGGCTGAGCCAGGATCTGAACATAGGTCTTTCTGATGCCTTGATGAGCAACTGTCAAGGTTTGGGGTTCTTCCTGGCCTGCTGTCCCTCTGGGTCCCAGTATGGAGGGAAGGAGACAAGGGAGCCTGTGCTCTTGACCCCCTGGTAGAGAGACCTAACCATGTCCATGAGCACTCAGGCCCCCTGAGGCTGGCTGATCCCCAGTGGTTGTGGACGGTCAGCCAGTGCAGGTGTTGGTTTCAGTGGGGAGGACCGCACTGGTCCTCTGCTCTTACCTAAGGGGACCTTTCCACTCTCCAGCCCCAGCCCTTGGCTCTAACAAGGCTTTGGAGACCCCCGCTGCGACCCACCTCTCCCGATTTAAAAAAAGAAAAGATAGTAAATATTGCCTCTCAAACTGTGTGCTATTTTCTTAAAAGCAGGGGCAGACAAAAAGGCCCCACCAATTTCTGCCTTGCCCTGGGCCCCATAACCGCAGCTCCAGTTGGGGGGCGGTGGAGGGGGGGTTCAGTCCCAGCACCGTGGGTGAGCAGGCAGGGGCCAGCCCGGCCTGGGTTGCCAACCCCCTAATCCCTCTCCAGTGGAATGTGCTTGATTTCAGGAGGCTAAGGTTTTGGGGTGGGGGAGCTGCAGAAGTCCCCTTTAAAAAGCCTAACGTTCAGGCAGGCTTGTGGCCCTGCTGTTTGACGGTTCTTGATGGATGAGCCCCCGACCCTCTTGTCGAGCCTCCTTGTCCCCCCTCCTCACGCGCCCCCCTCACTCTGTGAGGTCTGGCTTGTGCAAGGAAGCCTGTCAATGTTGGGACACGTTGGCCCCATGGCCTGCAGCGGGACGGAGGCCTCTGAGGGATGCCTGCTGTCTGGCCCTCTCCTCAGAGAGCTCCTGTAGCCCCCACGCCTCAGGGTTTTGGGCGCTTCCCTTTCAAAGCTGCAAAATTATCGCCATTAATGCCTCTTGTCTCCTGGAGGCACTCAAAGTACAGCGAAGGGGTCCGGGATGTGGAGGAATCGGGGCTGAATCTGGATTATATGCGGGGTTGACTTGGGAGGTGTTGAGTGGGGGGTTTTGCCCTGGAAGGTGGCTGTTAGGATCACCCCGGGACTGCGGTGAGTTTAGCTGTGGGCCCCTGTGGAGATGTGGTTCCCGCCTGGGGCCCTCTGAAGGAACCATACCGGAGGCTGGCAAGGCTGCGAACAGGACAAGTGACAAGTAAGGTTTCTAGCCCCATCCTGAGAATGAGTGACTCAGATTTTGTGCCCTTGGCACCCGGCTTGCCTTATCCTGGACCCGAACCCAAAGCCCCATTCATCTCCAACGGAAAGCCTGCCTTGATTGCTCCCATACCCAGTTCTGAGATTCTGTGGATCCAAGGCACCCCAGAGGAGCCCATATGGACAGGCTGTGCAGTCTGGAGAACTAAGAACCCAATTTGTGCATCAGCACGTGCAGGTCCTGGGATGCCGGACTTAGAGGGACCACTTGAATGGACAAGTACTATTCAAGGCAGCTCTCTGCCCTCCAGAGCCTGCAGTCTCAGAGGGAAGCCAAGGCCAAGTACCCGGGACCAATGCCGTCCTGACAGAAGCACAGCAGAAGCTACAAACGTGAGCCACGGATTTAATTTTAAATTTCCAGACGTCATATTAAACAAGGAAAAAGAAACAGGTGAAATTCATTTTAATAACGTTATCATTTCAACACGAATTAACGTTAAAAGGTAAACACATATTCTACGTATTTTTGCGCTAAATTTTGTGAAAGCCGTTGTGTCTCTTACATTTGCAGCGCGTATCAGTGTGTGTTAGCCGCTGCAGGTGGCTGGTGGCTAGTGACCGCCGTGTAGCTAGGGCTGTGGGGACGGCACCTTCCTTTCAAGGGGAGAGAACAACCAGATGGAACGCACCAAGGTGTGGCAGATTTGGGGGCCTTGGAGAGGGGCCTAGGGACTCCTTCTTGGATACTTTTCAGTCTGGATTGGCCTGTTTCGCCTCTTGGCACTTTGAAGACAATCTGGGTCCTGAGCTCCGATTCCCAGACCTGCGCTTCTAGAACCCCTGTTTACAGGGCCTCATCACGTGTGTCACTCAACAGGCAGCGTGAGGTAGGGGAGTTAAGCCCTGGACAGGAATCAAGACATGTAGCTTCCCACCCTAGCTACGCTTTGAACTCTCTGATATGGGTAGGTCATATCCCCTCTTTGGGCCTCAGTTTCTCTGATGGGAAATGAGTGGGTGGATTGGTTATCAGTTCACTGTGTATGAAGTTCATTGAAGGAGATTTCTCCATGCCTCTCACTGCCCATGCCACACCTAAATCCCAGAGGACTCATTGAATGGCAGAAATGAAGGGATGATACAGGGGCTCCTGCATGCTTAGGGCAAGCCCACGGGGCCATAGAATAGAGGCCTTTAGATTGGCACCCTTTGCCAAGGCCCACTAAGTTGCCACCTGCTAAACACAATCCCTGCCCCCCCCCCACACACACTGCCACAGCTTTGGTTAACTCATGGGTGTATATTGAGTCCTCCCCTAAGCCGGATCCTCAAAGTACTACCGTTCAAGGGGCTGAGGTGTTGAGGTAAGGCACTGTCTCCTGATATTCAGCTGGACTGATTCCTGAGGACATCCCCTTAAGCCCACTGCCTCTCTAGCCTAGATTGGTTGAGCAGATTCGTTGAGAGATACAAGCAGGTCTTTGTCCCCAAGAAGCTTATGATCTAACCCGGACACTGATTATCCACGGAGAGCCAAGACTTCCACGAGGTGAATGCTCAGGCACAGAGGAAGAAAAAGACAAGAGGGTACAGAGGCTGCTGCAGGATGGGTGGTCAGGAAGTCCGCTGCAGGACGGGCTGGGATCTGAGCCAGTTTGGAAGAGGTGATGGATCGGCCCAAGGAGCCACAGGCCTGCAGATATGAGAGGATGTGAACACACAATGTGTTTGGACCCCCACCCCCACCCTACCCCGGCCCAAGTGAGAGCTGTGACTCAAGCCCATGGTCACGCAAGGAGGCAGAAGCTCTAGGTTTGGGCGCTCGTGATGGATGAGACCAGGAAAGGTGAGTTCCAGGCCAAGGAAGCAGTAGCAGGGAGCCACTGATGGTTCCTGAGCAGGAGACATGCATAAGGAGGCGTTTTAGGCAGGTCGATCTGAAAGCAATATGTCTAGAGAGGCGGGCAGGCTGCGGGGAGAAAACCAGAGGCAAGAAATGGACGCAGAAGGTCCCACGACAGTCACTGTGAAAGTCATTAACACTCAAATCTTGTGCGAAGCCCTTCATTCCCCTTCTCTTGAATCCTCTTTCAATTCAGTAAAAGGACACGGAGTGTCCCCATCTAACAGATAAAGAAGCTGAAGCTCAGAGGAATGAATTGATGTGTCCAAAGGGTCAAGTTGGAAAATCAAACTCAGGCTGTCTTTATCAAATCCTGAACTCTGCCTACTACCCTTTGCCTCGATGGTCCGGGAAAATGGGAGCCCGAAAGGAAGAGACCGGAGATGACCAAGGAAAGCTCTTGGGGTGGGGGAGGTATGTTCAGAGGGAAGTAAAACCCCGTGGAGCCAAGCATCCCTCAAAAGTTGTCACACTCAAGTACCGACCTGGTACACACCTGCTCCCACTGGTGCTGAGGTGCCCTGGCCGCTAGCTAGTGAGGCCACCCACTGGGTAACTTTGGGCACTTAACCTCTCTGAGCCTCTGTTTTCTCGTCTGTAAATTAACATACCTGCACACAAGGGGCTTGGAAAGAATGAACGAGATCATTAGGGTCCAAACAGCAATCTCTCGGTCGGTCCCTCAAGTCTAAGTTAGGCCAATCGGTTCCTCCATGTGCTGGCACACAGGCCTCCTTGTCCCCCATGATGAACCAGGAGACCACCGCCCTCCCCCTGCAACTTCTCCCAAACCTCCGACCTCCCCTCCTCCCAAGCATACCCACACATACATCTTGTTCCGTGGGGGCCCAAAGAGCTGAGGACTCAGAAGGCATTTCTCCAGTCTGGCAGAGGGCCTCCTAGAAACTGTGCTGATCCCCATGGGAATCACTTAGCAAGAGGAAAAGCCAGACCTTTGCCCTGGCTCTGCTCACAGGTGATGGGGTTAATCGGGAATTCTCTTTCCCTTTGCTCAGGGCTGTCGGTGAGGGTCTAGCTCCCTGATGACCTGGGGACACATTAGTCAGTGATAAGTGGGGCTTTCCAGCCCCTTTTATCCTGTTTACAATACATTGGCTCTCCTTGGACAAAACCCTGCTCCCCCCACCTCGCTCCTGGCTGTTATGGCTACATGAGACAATTTGCTGATGGACTGTCCATGAAGGGCAGCTTCCTTGGAGACCCCTCCCCACCTCCTGCAGCCCCCGGGGCAACATCCCCTCCACCTGGTGGGTCCTGGAAGGAGCCACACATGCTTGGTGGTTTTTTGTTTGTTTGTTTTTTTAGCTTTGTTGCAGCCCCTGAATTCAGAAATGCCATCCTTTCTGTCTGCTCAGCTTTAATCGAGGGAGTTTGGGAGCAAACCCAGAGGCAATGAGATTATATTTCTCTGGCTTTGGAGAGTGACTAGGGTTTTGTTGCTGTCCAAAGCAGAAGCCATCAGAGGCATCTTAACTTATCTGTGGCAAGGCCCTTTTTGGGTCAAAAGACAGGATAGTACTACGTAGCCTGGACCTTGGCTCCCCTGTCCCACCGTCAGCTTGGCCAGGCATGTTCACTTCTCGAAGCTCAGCACACTTGTCTAGAAAACCAGGGTCCTGCCTCTCCCAGGTAGTTAGGAGCACAGAATGAGAACCTGCCGAGAAAGTACTTAAGGAGGAGACATTGTGTTCAGCACTCCGCATCGATTTCAGATGACAAGCCTTTCAGCAAGAGTGGCTCCTCTGATGCAGACAGCTTATAATCACCTAAAAGTCAACCTCAAGTAATTCTGGGCCTCTGAAACGGCAGGCAAAGGTTCCAGCATATGTATGACAGCACATCTCTGTGTTTTAAGGATCTCTTGGGCATCATTCAAGAAGATGATAGAAAAGGGGAGGGAGTGGTTGAGGAGTGATAGGGTGTCTCGATGGGCTCTTATAGGCTGGTAGGGGAAGTGAGACATAGTCACAGCTGACACAGGGGTGTGTGAACATCAGCACAGGTGGGATGGACAGTAGGGGCAAAGGGGGCTCAGGAGGAAACAGGACCAGAAGTTGCACTGGGAGGGAGGGGCAGAGACCAGGGTGGGGGAGCATAGGGAGCACTGACCGTTTGGGAGAAGGACTAACAGAATTGCTCTATTCAATCTCAATTAGGGGGCCAGAGACACACAACAGATTCATTGGGTTTCAGAGATAAGAATTAAGTTCCATCAAGTTGGACAGATCACTTCCCTGCTTGCCAGGAATGCCCGGGGCCCGCTTCTCCATACGTCTTATCTTTCGTATATTTCAAGGTCCAGCTGAAATCTCGTCTCTTCTGGAAAGCCTTCTTTCATCATCCACATTCAAAGAGATCTCTTTCTTCTCTGCATTGTGACAGAACTTAATTGTCTTCACTGCGTCATTGCCTTTTCATAAGCCCTGTACCCTGTCTCTCCATCTAGATGATAAACTTTTTTTTTAGATGATAAACTTTTTGAGGTCAGGGGGCTATTGCTGCATAACAAACGACCTCCAAACTCAGTGGCTTAAAATACCACCCATTTTGCTATATCTCTTGATTTCCTGGGACAGGAATTCAGGCATAGGCTCAGGTGGGTGATTCTTCTTTTCCATTCTTCTTCCTGGAGAGGTCACTTGAGGGGTTCAGCTGGTGGATGGACTGGTATAAAGGTTACGAGCTGGCTTCACCTACATGTCTGGGCCTTGGCTGGAAAAGTTGGCTCAGTTGGGACATGTTGAGTGAAGCACCTACACATATAGACTTTCCAGAATGATGGCCTTAGGGTAACTGGACTTCTTCCAAGGTGATTTGGGGTTACCAGCATAAGCGTTCCAAAGAGCTGGGTGGAAACTGCAAGGCTTCTTTTTAAAATTTTTTTTTCAACGTTTTTTATTTATTTTTGGGACAGAGAGAGACAGAACATGAACGGGGGAGGGGCAGAGAGAGAGGGAGACACAGAATCAGAAACAGGCTCCAGGCTCCGAGCCATCAGCCCAGAGCCTGACGCGGGGCTCGAACTCACGGACCGTGAGATGGTGACCTGGCTGAAGTCGGACGCTTAACCGACTGCGCCACCCAGGCGCCCCAGAAACTGCAAGGCTTCTTATCACCTGGCCTTGGAAAACCCAGAGTTTCTCTTCTGTCATATTATATTGATTAAACAAATCACTAAATCCAGCTCAGATTAAAAAGGAAATGGAATCAGGCTCCATCTTTTAATGGGAGCAAAAAAATATGAAACCACCTTTATTCAACTACACGATATAGTCCTAAAACCCAGGCAAGTAAAGTCCCTGGCCCAGGACCCAGGCCTCAGTGGGCCCCACACTTTGGAGTGCTATTTTTGAATCTTTCAGTGGAGGCAATCATTCTAGTCTGTTTCTCCTCTTCAGGGTACTCTCCAAACTCCCGACCCATGCATGGGATTGACCAAGTGCCCTGAAAAGCTTCAGGGCCCATGCCTGTGGGTTGTCCAGGGAAACCTGGCGAGCATATTGCTTCTACCCACCGGCACAGTATTTCTTTTGTGGCATTGCATAAGATTAGGCTGCCTGCGTGGTAGTGACTTGCTGATTTGGGGTGATTCCCATTCACATTGGATACAAGATGAGTTCAGGATTCTGGGGTACTGACAGTCGACCATTGACCCTTGGAGTTAAGCCACCTGTTTGGGTCTGTGCCATGGCACTTGCCAGCCTGTGTTCTGACCACAAGGCTGCCTCCACTTTACAACACACCAGAATAGTGGGGCTCCCCACCTCCACCTGGTAAGGGTGGTCATCCCACACCCACCACAGGCTTTGCACTGCATGTCAGGCAGTGCTCCAGAGGTGGCCATGCCTATCTTCTGCTGGAGACCATTACTCTGCCAACTGGCTTTTACAATCAATGTCTTTCCCTTCTTTTGATCACTGTACTGACGCCATGAGCCTCTGGGTCAGTCTTAGGTAGGGCGAGGTGAGGGCCATGTATCCCTTACATGAGTGGGACTTCTCTTTTTGTTTCACCCATGCACCTCTAGCCTAACTACCCTTTGCCCTCTGCCAAATGGTTTCAGTATGTGGAAAGCAGTGTTGCATTCAACACTGAAAGAGATCATATTCTAGGAAAGCAGTGATTAAGGCCTAAAAAATTTCAAGAAAAAAAACATAGTTGGAAGATATATTATTGTAAACTTATACTAATTCTGAACAGTGAATTATTATTCATATTTTCCTGCATACTCTAGGGAAAACGTGCCATTAGTGTCATCATCAATGAAGCACAGTGACAAACTTTGGGTCACTGGAAGTCAGCATTCACGTTCAGTGTGAAGGATGACGCAGCATCACGAGTAATAATGTAACTAGCATTAAATAAATAAATCAAGACTCGGTTCAGGTATCATCTCCTCTTTGAAGCCCTCTTGAATCCCCAAACTAGGCTAAGTGTCACTTCTCTGTCATCACACAGTTCCTAATTACCTCTATCCCACACTAGCTACATAGTATTCTAATTATTTCTGTAGATGGTTCCCTCTTGTGTAGATGTGTATATTAAAGAACTTCTATGGCAAGCTGATGTATGTTTTACTCATCTTTGTGCTCCAGTCCTTGCACTGTGCCTGATACTTAGTATGAACTCAACGAATACCTGTATGGAGAGTCATGGAAAGACACCACCGGACTAAGTCAGGTAGACTCTGGTGAGCCTAGAAAAATAGTTCTAGTAGAACAAAGGAGAGGTTGGAAGGCAAGCTACCCACAGAGATGTTGACAGGGTAGATCTGTTGTCTATGTGGTTTAGTCATAAAAGAAATGAGAAGTTTCAAGCGCAGCAAGATGGGGGATGGAGTTTTCTTCTCTTTAGAGAAAGGCCATGTCCATATAAACACCTTAGAGACTGAGAAGCAGAGGGGAGGTCTTCTGGACCTCAATATCCTTATCTGCCTAACCCACCTCACCAGGATGCTGTGAGGTCCAAAGAAGAGCAAGATATTGGCGTAAAAATTCTTTGAGAAAATTTAAAATTTCTATCCAACCTCTAAAGGCGTCTAACTACTTATAGAATTAAAAAAGAAACCTATAAATAAAAATCTAAGCATGACATTTAAGATCCCCCATGATCTGGCTCCAACTTTCCTTCTAACACTATTACTGCCCCCAAGCCCCCTAAACCCAGCCACAGAAGGTCTATGTTCTTTCCGCTTTTTTCCTTTTCTCAAGCTATCCCCTCAGCTTCAAATGCCCTTCCCTTCATCTCCATTAGGCCAACAAGATCAACATTTACAGAGTAGTGAGCTTGTGTAAGATACTGTTAAAACTCTATTGATTCTTGAAGGCCCCATTCATAGACTGTTTAGTCCATGAACCCTTCTTGCTTTTCTCCAGAATATCAATTGTAGTACTTACTCGACCTGATAATGTTGCTTGAGGGCGTGACTAACCCTCTCAACAGGCTATGAGAGATGAGAGCTTTGAGGGTTATATTACTTGTATTCCTCCCCCAATATCCGTGCCTGGTAATAGCAGGTGCTCATTAATAAATACTAGAATAAATGGGAAAATGTTAGGGAAAGAATGTACATGGGTGGACGGTCTCTTAGGACACAAGACTGGGTGGGCTCCAGGATACAGGAAAATAAAAGCAACAACTTGTCAAAGGAAGAGGAACATCTCCTCCCTTGGGAGGAACTGCAGATAAGCCTGGAGGGTGGACATGGGTTAGGTCCACGTGGAGAGACCGAAGCGTCCAAATCCTTCAAGTCTTAACTCAAATGCCACCTCCTACATTAAGTCTTTCCTGAATCTCCGACGGGGCTGACCCTAGCTCGGCTGTCTCTTTGGACTTTCTCCCTTGCAGCTGTTTATTTGTACCCTTATCTCACTTCCTTTCCTAGACCGCGACCTCTCTTGAGGGCAAGAGGAACCCGGTTTCCCCACAGCACACAAGACACGGTTACCACTCATTCATTGGGAGTTTATTGGAAGGATAAATGGGGGGGGGGGGGTAGTAACCGGACATATTTGACATAGGAGATGCTTGCGCACAAGAGCCCAGCGGAGCGAAAGCTCCAGACCCACAACTGAGCAGTTTACTGCGAAGCAGAGCGAGAACACCCCCCCAGCCAGCCTCCGCTGGGGAATGGCAGGTGTCCACCAGCTCTCCTGCAGCTTTGCTCTGAGGACCTCACGTCCCTACTTCTCCGACTGCCCTTGTCAACGCCTGACTCGATGCCGAAGCCCGCCCCCCTACCCACAACTATGCTTCCTCGTCCCCGATCTGCGGCAGTGCCTCTGACTACCCTTAGCCTTTTTGTCCGGGCCTCTTCTCCCGTCGCCCTCCTCTTCTGTCTCCATCACCACCGGCAGGGCGCGCGCCGGGGCAGCCCTGGCCGGCAGGAGGGGGCGGGTCCTGCGACCGGAAGCCGGTAGCCGGAAGCCGGAAGGGGGGCTGTGAGGACGTGTTCCAAGGAAGCCAGGGCCGGACCCGGCGGGGCCGGCGACATGGAGCCGCTGTACCAGCAAACGCACAAGTGAGGGCCGCGTCGGGGCACGGGCGGGGGCGCAGCCAGGCTGGGTGAGGCCGGCTCCCCTGGCTGGGGCCTCGGGCGCCCGCCAGTGTGGAGGCCGAGTCCTTCCGCCGGGGCGCTGCCGGGGGCGGCTCGGAAGTTCTGTCTCTGGCGGGATGCCCAAGTCGGCGGCGGATGGAGGGTCCGGCCTGATGCGTGGGGACGTTGGGCCGGACGGCTCATGAGATCTTCGAGGCCGCGACTACCTGCTAAGTAGACTAGGTGAAGGGAAAGTCACACTTACAGATAATTGTTTGTCCAGCACCTGCCACCTCACTGCTCTGGGTTGGTAGAGATGGTGGGAGTCAGGGCCCCTACACATAGTTTACTATTCACTTGGAGAGCCCAGGGACGTCCGAAAAAAATCTAAGGTGTGGCAGGATTGGATGGAGTGCAAATGAACAATACAAACGGAATCTTCTTTAGCAGTTTAGAAAGATCCATCATTGAGCTAAGGTCGTCAGAATAAGTTTCATTGTGCTCGCTTCGGCAGCACATATACTAAAATTGGAACGATACAGAGAAGATTAGCATGGCCCCTGCGCAAGGATGACACGCAGAATAAGTTTCATTGTAACTCACAGCTGCTAAATGACGTCGGCCCCTACTCTTGATTGACACTAATCTGTTGTTGCTGCTACACTTTTTTCCCTTTTCTTTTGATTTGGTTTATACTAGAGACCATAATGATAAAGTGTTTGGTTTGAGTGCAAATATAAAACCTACTTTGTAACAGTGTTAAAACGACAGAATTTGCTCTTACCCTGGGAGCCCTATTCTCATATAAAAATTATAAGAAGGGACGGGTCGCCTGTGTGGCTCAGTCGGTTGGACATCTGACTCTTGATCTCAGCTCACGGCTTGATCTCTGGGTGGTGAGTTCAAGCCCTGCGTTAAGCTCCAAGCTGGGCGTGGAGCCTACTTTAGAAAAAAATTTTTATATCTATATATATGATGGAACTTAAATAATCAGACCTGTGAGTCCATTGGAAAAGGAATGAAATAGAATTATTTTTGTATTACTAAGAAAGGACAGATCTTTTAGTCTGTCTTTCCCCTGAAGTATTGAACCAGCCCTGGGAGTTCTGGTTCTAGACTTCTTTTTCTGATCTATAAAATGTTAGTTTGGAGCTCATTAAACTTTGAGGCTCCTTTCAGCTTCATGATACTGGTGATTGAGTGTCTTAAAAGGAAACACACAATCCTGCGAGCGTCAGCAATTAACTTTTGCAGTTGCAGAAATTAATGATTGAGGCTGAATTGACACAACAGTAACTGAGCATATTAATTTTACTGGAACTTTGAACCCAGTTTGTGGTTATCTCTTGCCATGTCCCTGACAGTACATTGGAATGAAATCAGTACTTGAAAGTTCTGTATCTTGAAAACTCCTTAACTGCCTGAGCAATGAGTGGGGGAGGGACGGAAGGTGAAAATCAGAATAAACATTTTATGCTTAAATAATACTGCATTAGGATGAACTTTATAGACGAATAAGTGGCCAGGCTTCTATTTTTGATATTCAAGTGGTTGTAGAGGTGTCTATATTTGTCCCCTATATAGCCTAGGATCACTCAGTGCCCTGGACCTTATTATCTCTAGAGATTCTTTTCGTTTTTAATTTTTTAAAAAATATTTATTTATTTTTGAGAATTAGAGTGTGAGTGGGGGAGGGGGAGAGAGAGAGAGGGAGCTACAGAATCCGAAGCAGGCTCTAGGCTCCAAGCTGTCAGCACAGAGCCCAAAGTGGGGCTCGAACCCATGAATCGTGAGATCATGACCTGAGCTGAAGCCGGACACTTAGCCGACTAAGCCACCTAGGTCCCTCTATCCCTAGAGCTTCCAATTCAGTAGGTCTGGAGCACAAGAAGCTGTATTTTTAACAAGCTCTCCAAGTGATTTTGGTGAGCAGCTGGGTGTGAAAACTGTTACCTTATCTGAAGACCAGTTTTTCCTTTTTTCGATTTTGCCTTCTGGTGAGAGGCTAGATGTAGAAGCGGCAAGGTGGGTGAGGTGAAAATGACCAGATGGTTCCCGCTACTTTTAAGTAAAGCAAAAACAACCACAAATGTTTGTATGATGCCGTAAAGGTTACACAGCAATTTCATATTGCATTTGGATCTATGAGCCTTTAAATAATTGTGATTATTTATTCATGTGTGTACCCTGTTTTACCGGAGACTGAGGCACCAAGCAAGGAGTTAAATGGCTTGTTCCTGGTTCCTCAGCCAGTCCGTAGTGGGACCAGAACTTGCAACCAGTATCTTTTCACTCTAAAACTGTTCCCTGCTCATAGGGGTCAGAGGCAGCATGGATACAAAATGGGTGTATATGAAGGGATGAGAGTAGTTCCATGGACTTTTAAAAAGCAATTTCATTTCTACAGACTGGATTTGTTTGTTTGTTTGTTTGTTTGTTTGTTTTTAGTCAGCAACAGTGACCTTGTTTTCTTACTATTCGGTCTCTCTGCTTGGTGATGTTATTACCTAAGCCGACCACGGACCCCATGCTGGACAGGGCTAAGACTTCTGGTTTCTAGTGTCCACCTCCCACCCCCCCCACCCCCGCCCCAAGTCCTGCCTGTGCATCACCTGCTCCTTATTGGCTTCAAGTGTGTTGTCTGAATTCCCAGTTCGGTTTAAAACAGACTTGCCACATAATAGTCCCCCCTATGCCATGCCTACTTGCTTTGTTGTTTTGCATTTGATTTCCTCCCAGGCATGAAATGCAGAGATTGGAATCATTTTCTTGGCCGTATCTCTTCTAGTTCATTCAAAGCATTCAGAGCTTAGGTGGGAGAAGTCAGTATTGTTTCCCTGCAACTTTAAAGTTTATCCATTTTGGCTTAGAAAACGGTATAAGCTACCTGAAGGGTGTTTATAGGATGAGTGTTGCCATCATCTCTCACCCTGTCCTCATAGACTTTAAAAATTAGAATGGACTGGCAAAATCTTCCATTCCAACTCCCTGTAGTCAGGAAGACCCTTTATAAAACCCGAAGCAGTTCATGTACCCTGTGTTTAAACATGCAGGAGCTCTTTTTCTTCTTCCTTTTTTTCTTTTTTTCTTCTTTTTTTAAGTTTAGAGAGAGAAAGAACACGAGTTGGGGGGGGCGCAGAGAGAGGGAGAACCCCAAGCAGGCTCCCAGCTGTCAGCGCAGAGCCCGCCCGACACGGGGCTCGAACCCATGAACCATGAGATCATGACCTGAGCCTACCAAGAGTCGACGCTCAACTGACTGAGCCACCCAGGCGCCCCCCTTCTTCCTTTGCTTGAAGGGAGAGAGTTCATAACTATTCTGGGGTTTTTGTGGGGAGGGGCAGGTTGAGCTGAAAGCTGCCCTCCTGAATGGGGCTCTTGGTTCTGGCTCTCCCTTCAGGAGCCGCAGTGGAGAATGAGCCCATTCCTCTGCCTGTATGTCAGCTCTATGTATTTGAAAAGCATCAGCTGCCCCATTTTAATGGAGTTTTTTTTTCTTTTTTCTTTTTTCTCTTTTCTTTTCTTTTCTTTTCTTTTCTTTTCTTTTCTTTTCTTTTCTTTTCTCAGAGGCTTATTATCACTAGCTCTTTTGACCATTCCTCTTCATGACTTGAC
Organism: Panthera leo; assembly: GCF_018350215.1. Classification (NCBI taxonomy): domain Eukaryota; kingdom Metazoa; phylum Chordata; class Mammalia; order Carnivora; family Felidae; genus Panthera; species Panthera leo. Next base: position 43,437,496 of record NC_056692.1, on the reverse strand, counting down.
TTCTAGACTCTTTCCCGGTCATCCTCTTCATCCATCTTCCGTCAGGGGAAGTCTTTAATAGGGGCCTTTAACAGACAGCTCCCAGGATGGAATGCCACTTGATATTGTACATTGGGGACTTTTTAAAAAATTCTTAAGTGGGGATGCTTTTCATCCCTGACAAATTTCATTTTACTATTTTAGCCTAAATGAAAATATTACTATTTGTTTTGTGGTACAGCATCCTAACCTAGGCTCATTATAGCACAGAGTCATGTGCAAATGTCATCAACGTAAGTTGGTTTGTTAAAAAATCTTGAACAAAACGTAGAGCTGAAGGCAGTCCTGTGGTAGAATGCTGGAAATCTTTGCTAGCATCCCTTGGGTACCATTATTTAGCCTGCCATGAAGCCCTCGTCCTTAAAGTTTAAAGTATTTGTCAATCCATGGGAGAAATGTACTATCTCATTATTTTGACTTTGCATTCTTCCGATTACTAGTCAAGTGGAATAATATACAGATGTAGATATGGATATAGATATGTTTGGGTTTTCTTTTCTGTCATTCGCTCTTTGCCCATTTTACAAAAGTGCTTTGACTTTTCCTGTTGATTTGCAGCATTTTTTAATATATTCTAGACATTAGTCCTTTCTTATCTGCCGCGGGTATCTTCCAGTCTCTGCCTGTCTTTTTATTTTATTTTTTTAGAGCATCTTTGGTGTAGACAGGTTTTTTGTTTTAATGTAGTCAAATTGACAAGTCTTGTGGTTTGTGTGGTTTGGGGGACAGTATTGTTTTTTGCCTTGTTTAGGAAATTCTTCTTCAACCTGAAGTCATAGTATGCATTCCTGTATTTTCTCCAGAAAATTTTAAAGCCTTGCCTTTTACATTTGGGCTTTAAACCATCTTGCGTTTCTTTTTGTGTCTGGACTCTATTCTTTGCTCCTGGGTCAGGGTTAGGGTTTGTCTGTCTCTGCACTGCAATGATGTTGTTTTGTTTGGTTTTGTGTTGTTATTATGGCTTTGTCATAAGTCCTCATAGCAGGTGGATCAGGTTATCCCTCTCATACTTAATTCAGAGTTGTCTTGGATACTCTTTGCCCCCTGCCCCCTCCCTTTTTTTCTTCTGTTCCTGTTCCTGTCAATACTGCTAATTTTCACATTTGCTCTATGAAGCTGCCATTGACAACTTACCTCACTGCCTACATGCAGGCCTTCGGTAAAATCCTAATTCTCTTCCCATCGGCGTCGCCGTGCAGTCCTCTTGCTGTCTCTGTGGTTACCCTGACCCAGATGTTGGTTAACTCAAGCTGTGTTCTTCCATCTACCTCCGTACCTCCACGTGCCCTCATTCTACACTATCAGGACCTATCTTACCGGAGGAGCAGTCTGGCCCCTCCATCTCTAGTGGTGATTTCTAGTTTCCTTTCAGGGCCGTGGGTCTTACCCAGGTGCGCTCAGACTCAGTAGAGCGCCGGCCTTGCTTCTGGTGCTGTGGGTCATGTTTAGAGTCCGCAGGAAAGCCCTGGAAAAGACAAGACAAAGTTGAAACCCAGTTTGGGCTTCTGGCTTGCATTGGTAAATTTGGGTTCACAGATTGTGGTGCTCATGGTGGAGGCTGGTTGCTGACCTTTCCCTCAAGGGTTGGAGGTGATATAGTTGCTCAGCAGACTGCTTTCCTGTGCCTCTGATGTGAGAGACCGGAAGCACCAGGAGCCCGTTGTTGGGGTAGCATAGGCAGTATTCCAGAACTGATCGCAGACGACTGCTAGGAAGGGCTCTGGGGGTGACCTTGGTCAAGCCCCGAGGAGCCTCCGGAGAGCACGCTAGGGCCCGCCATCTGAGACCACGCTGGGGAGCCAGGGTACGGTGTCGCATTTCCCAATGAGGTGGCACTCGCCTGGTATTGCCAGGGAAAGGCCTTTACCGGACGGGACATCCCCGTCTTTCAGGACCTTCCTCTGATAGTTTTCTCGCACTGATCGCCTCATCCCTTCTCCCCTCCGACCCCTACTCGCTTCCCGGCAGGCCCACCTGCTTGTAATCCACGTGATGTGCCTTTTTGCCGATCCTTTTCTTCACCTCTTCCCTCATCAGGTCAAGTTTCCGTCTTCAGAGTGCTCTTTAGAACTCACTTGACGCCACCGGGTTCCGCCAGCTTTTACTCTTTGATTTTCTTACGTTTGCTTGGCACCACGCCACTGCGCATAGCCCCTCGGCTTCCTTTTTGTTTACACTTACATGTAGTGATGTTCCCCTAAATCTTCTTGGGACTTGTCATGTCTCTCTGGCCTGTCATTCCTAATTACATTGTTTCTCAAGGACAAGGATTATATCTTTCTTGCCCTTTGACTCTCCCTAGTACAGACCAGCGCTCAGCACATCGGGTCAAAGAACAGAGAGTGGGATTGGCTGGGTCCGGATTGAGGTTTATCACTTGCTGTGTGACCTTGAACAAGTTACATAACCTTTCTGGGCTTCGGTTGTCTTATTTATAAAACGAAGATGATAATGGTCCTTTCCCCATAGGGTTATTGACTTTGCAGAATGTCTCCGATGTGGCAGGCACTTAGTAAGTGCCGCCTGTTAGTGTTCTTATTAATATTCATGGTAAAATATTAGAAACCAGGCCAAAACATGTGGCCTAAAGTGCCACTTAACAAAGTTTACAGTTCAGTGATGCTGTCGATTTAAATCAGTTACACGTTGGCATCAGAAAATTTGTCTTTCCTGACCGAAGCACTGTTGATGACTCCTGTCTCACTCATTTCCTCTCTCTTCCTTTGATAGGCAGGTCCACGAGATCCAGTCTCACATGGGACGCCTGGAGACAGCGGACAAGCAGTCTCTGCACTGTGAGTAATTAACTATGGAGACCAGAGTCCTTTCTCTTGATGACACGATGCTAATGGGCTGGGTTTCCTGACCGCCTTGCTGCCTCAGGGGCTTAATGATTCCATGCCGAAGGAGTTCTGTTGTTAGGGGTGGACAGAAAAACCCTCTGGCAAAGCCTCTGACTTCTCTCATTGCGCCCCGTGGAATCCCACAGGCCTTATCCCCCATTACCCCTCAACTCACCCTGACAGGGCCCTATGGGAATGGACCTCCTCTCCTCTGTCTTAATCTAATTACCGAGCCCTGGGAGGAATGTACTCCGTACAAATTCAGAGATGTTTAACTGGAATTGGTCATTTCTTCTGAGCTGAGAACTGTGGCTTTTTAGGAGGATTATTCAGAAACGAATAGCAATATTAATTAGTGTAGTTCCCACACTGTGGTTTCATTTGAGAAGAGTGCTGCTTTTTGTTTTACAGTTTTCTGTTGGCCAGGAAAGGTCCTTTCTCTGAGCTGGCCACAACAGATGCCACTGGTTACCCACACGTTGCTGAAGCCACCAGTTCACCTCCCCACCTGGCTGTCGCTATGCCCTTTTCTGTTTGCTCATGCCTCCTTTTTGGAGCGTCAAAAGCATCTCTTTTCTGGGTTCTGTGCCCCACCCTGTTCTAATCTAGAGTGCATATGTTAGCTACTGCAGGTTGGGCTAGGAGGGTGACATTGCTTCTTTACTGTCGTGTCTTTATTGGGCAAGAAGCAATCTGGGTACCTTTTTTTTTGTTGTTGTTAATGTTTGTTTGTTTGTTTGTTTATTTATTTATTTATTTATTTATTTATTTATTTGAGAGAGAGAGCACACAAGCAGGGGAGGGGCAGAGAGAGAGGGAGAGAGAGAGAATCCCAAACAGGCCACTTGACGCCACAGCTGTCAGAGACCCTGGTGTGGGGCTCGATCCCACGAACCGTGAGACCACAACCTGTGCTGAAATCAGCAGTCGGGCACAGTCGGATGCCTAACCGACTGAGCCACCCAGACGCCCCCCTGGGTGCCCTTTTTGTACACGGTTTAGTTCCTATCCATCTGCTTTGTTTGCCTTCCCAGCAGTCTCACTGTCACATGATTAGAAATGGAAAAGAGGTCATGTTGACTGTTTATCAAGAGGGATAAGGAAAATGACTGTATTTATCATATCTTTACCTCTGTGGATTCTTTCCTGGGCCTTTCCTAGTGATATTCAGTCTATTTTGGGGATTCCAGCATCAGCCTGCCCGTCCTTATGGAAAGCCTCAAGGGAGCTCTTCTCTGTGTTTCACACACTAATCTTCCCCTTTGTGCTTTTTTTCTTTTAACCTCATTACTGTAGGGAATTCAATTGGCAGCCTTCTTACTAGATATTTATAACTCGTATCTGAGAATAATCTCAAAGGAAAAGAGACCTCATTCTGTTTCAGAAGATACTGCATTTTGCTTAAAATATTTTATTTGGACAACCCAAATATTCATTTTATTTTCTAAAGGCAGGAAATTTATTTTTACAGATTTATCTGTAGCTTTTTAAACAATTGGCATTGCTATGACATTAACAGCTACATGTATATATGCGTGTGTGTGTTTAGAACAACATTTACAGAATCAGTATCACTTGAATTTTTTTCCATTATTCAGTACGATACGCGTTTTTCTCCTTTTCGAATGGGTTTCTTTGAATTTATTGGATATGGAAAAAGACATGTTTATTGTATCATTCTAATTTAAGCTCACTGTCTCTTTTCCAGCAATTACTCTTTTTTCTCTTTTGTGCAGTAGTAGAAAACGAAATCCAAGCAAGCATTGACCAGATATTCAGCCATCTAGAACGTCTGGAGATTCTGTCCAGCAAGGAGCCCCCGAACAAAAGACAGAATGCCAAACTGTGAGTGTTGTGACGCCTCTTGTCCAGGGGAGGCTGTCAGATATTCTGAAAATCCATTTACACATTGAAAAACTGAGACTCTGTGAAGATGAAGTCCCCCTAAAGGGCACGGTTTCGTTTCAGTGATACTTCCTCAAAATAAAAAGCCTGTGAGGTTAGGGGCTCAGAAGCCTGTGTCTCCTCACATTGGGTCATTTTGAAATTTTGCCTCCAATACTGTTTTTCTGGCCAGACCCGTGGCCTTACTTGAAGCCTCCAGCAGCCAGGGAGGTGTGCACTGCCCTCTGGTTCCTGCTGCATTCTTGGATTGAGATGAAATCTTGCCCTTAATCACTTCAATCAGCCGATTTATAATGAAATACTGATCTAACATTTGATACTCCGCCATGAAATTCAAATGAAAACCCTCACCACCTCCAGCCCAGCCCCTGCTCCCAAAAGTTCTTATGAAACTTTGTTGTTGCTTTACTCGAAAGGTGCCCTTGGGCTCCTTCTTGAAAAGCGATATAATCCATGGAAGGTCAGGGAGAGGTCCTTGAGCCTGCTTCCTGTCACCTGTTCCCTGTCATGCATCCAGAATCAGAGACCAGCAGATGCTTAAGTAAAGCTGTTGGAATCTCGTGTGCTACAACCGTACTTTAACCACAGGCCGCTTCTTTATTTTCAACATCAGTGATCAAAATCAGATCATTTTGGTGGGGACAGCATGCAGTGGTGTAGGGAGAAGTAAGGAAGCATCTTTCTTGAATACGAAGGCTGGCCGCTCAAAATGTGCGGCCCTGGGTTTCTGGAATGTAATCTCTGTCTCCATCAATTCCAGTCGTGTTGACCAGTTAAAGTATGATGTCCAGCACCTGCAGACTGCTCTCAGAAACTTCCAGCATCGGCGATACGCAAGGGAGCAGCAGGAGAGACAGCGAGAGGAACTTCTGTCTCGAACCTTCACCACTAACGTAAGCCAGGCTCCTGGTTGGGGGGGCGGGAGGGGGTGGGGGGGGCAGTGTCTACAGGCACTCGGCAGCTTGTCGCCACTGAAACTCGGGTCCTGGAGCTTCATCTTTGTCGGGGGTGTCCGAAGCCGATCGACTGGAAGTAACAGTGGGCTTTGTGCCTTGCCACAGACACTAGACCTAGACAGGGAACCTCCTTCTCTAACACGAAAACCCGAAGTGGAAGCAGTTAAATTGAAGGAGTGGGCAGGGGTGAAAATGACCTGGTTTGACTGAGAGGTGGAAGTTCACATGGTGGAAATGGTTTCTGATCAGATAGAGACAGATGATGAGAACTGAAACCATTTGTCATGAGGGGCAGCATTTCAAAGCTGCCTGCAGGCACTTGCCATCGTGCTGTGTATGTGTGTGGTTCCCGTGTCAGATGCCTTAAAATGTTTTTGCCCCAAATCTGAGCAGCAATTTGGAGGACTTTGTTAACAGGTCTTTTGTTTTGGATGGATTGCTTGACTTGAGCCTGTTCGAAAGTGGCCTGGTTGGTTTGCATGTTTGATTTTTGGGAGACCCTTGCCCCTGCCCCTCGGTCTTAATAGGATCCATTCCTGCACATGGCTGTTGATGGCTAGAGGACACACTGGCCTTTTTCAGGGCCCTTATAATGTATTTCCACCAAGTGAAGTGGGTTTTGGGTTTTTTTGTTTTGTTTTAACAGAGAGGTTCATTTTCTCAAGAGGTCTTAGCTCTCTAAGCCTGCCATCAGAATTCAAATCAGCCCACGTTTCACAGATGCTTAAGTCTCTCTGCTGTGTCCACACTTGCAGCAAATTTCCCTGAGTGTTTCAGAATGTGCCTGTGTAGTTTCTGCTTCTCTAGAGTAAGCAGTCAAGTAACACTGATTAACAATTCAGAAGTGTGAGGAGGACGTGTTGGAGGCATAGTGGTAGGCACAGCTGTCTTCCTTCCTTCCTTCCTTCCTTCCTTCCTTCCTTCCTTCCTTCCTTCCTTCCTTTTGGTAGTTTCAAGTTTTTATAGCTGCCTTTCAAAAGCGTAATGAACTCTACAACACGCCAGAAGGTGTGTGGGCTTTTGATCGCTATGGCATTGGGTACTCAAACCTCTTTTAGGTCAGGGACGATCGCTCAGAATTCTTTTGTTTGCATATCAGCTCGGTGCGGTGCTCTGCACGCAGTGCCCCTTAATCAAAGTTGACTTTGCCAGATGAACTTCTTGCCGGTCACTCTGTGAGCTGGAACTATGATATGTTTTTCTGAGTGATAATGCCCAATTAGGTCTACCCTTTCAGGCGGAAGGGTAAGAACGATTTGTGTACAGAAGGCACTCAATAAACGCTTGTCGAATGAAGAGAAGCCTCTCTTTGATTCATTCAAACACTGGAGTCTTGTGACCCACTGAGCATTAGCTGTATGCAGAACATTGTTTAAGATGCTGAGAGTAAAGCTTGTGAAAAAGTGAAAAGCTGTGGTCCCTGCCTGCTTCTCGAAACGCTCCTGTGTTAGCAGGGGGCACTGAGAGCAGGTGCATGAAAAGTGATTCTGAACGTATGCAGCAAGGAAGAGGTGGTTGAACCTCTTCGTGGTGATTGAAAGAGGGGAGAATGACCCTGCATGGCAGAAGAATGTGCGATCGTCAGGAGGCAGGAAAGAAGGGAACTACGGCCAGTCCTGACTGCCTTCTGTATCCAGTCCGCTTCTGGTGTAAACTTAGAGCCCTGAGACCAGTCTCAGTGTTTCTTCCCACAGGATGGTTAAGAGGGCCGGCTCTGCACTCAGTAGTGAGATACAGGCCCTGCTGCACTGAACAGCTCTGTGTGATCTTAGACTTCTCTGAGCTTCAGTTTCTTCACCTCTAAAATGGGGATAGTACAGTAACTGTGTTATAACGTTAGGATGAGGATTAAGTGAGCTTAGGGTAATGAGCATCAGGGTGGAAAGTACTTGATCGGTGTCAGTTTTTTTCTTCCTTCATTTCTTTACAGCCCTTTCTGGACCGCTGAGGAGAATTGTCCCATCCCGACTACCCATTAGGCCTTCGTCTCCTTTGTCCTTAGTCAGACTCCGTCTAACTGCAGCGACAGCTGTAGATAAAACAGCTGCAGAACAAAAGCAAACCTGTAATACTGTGTTAAGGGAAAGCCAAGGAAAGGAACATTTGGAACAAGCTAAGTTAATAGGGGAGTAGTCAGAGAAAGCCTTCAGGAGAAGCCCACCAAGACCTTGCAGGACTGATGTTCCTTCTTAAGTGGTGGTCATGGTGGAGAGGCAGGAATTCACAGGCCGTGTGTATCTGGCTGTCTCTCTGGCTTGGCCTTGGCCGACAGGCGGAGCAGTCAGACCCGCTGGGACCCCAGGAGCTGACCAGGCGGCAGAGCTAATCCTGTGCCTGCGTCTCTTTCACAGGACTCTGACACGACCATCCCAATGGATAGCTCGCTGCATTTCAACTCCTCCCTCCAGAAAATTCACCATGGCATGGATGACCTCATCGGAGGCGGGCACAGTATTCTGGACGGACTGAGGGCCCAGAGACTGACCTTGAAGGTGGGGGCTTTTCTGGGGGACAGGGAGGAGGCCCTTCGTTCTGGCCTCATCCACCAGTTGGGTACCCGCGTTGACGTCTTGGTTACGTATCCTCGCGTTTTGTTATTTTGGTGGTGAGACAGAGCCCTGAGTCTGGGGTCCTTTCTCTTGGAGCTGAAGTATGAGGAGTCCACAAGTGACCACCTTCCCTTTGCTCACAGCTGCTTCTTGTGCTTGCAACGAACCATAATTTGTCATCACTTGGTATCTGGGTCTTTTTCCGTTTACTGAACTTACCATGAAAGTGGCTGCTACGATAGGCACCACTAAGACCAAGAAATCCCACAACTGCCGAAATTACAGAACGCACGATTCTGAGAAGGCACACGTGGCCACACGCGGCCCCTCGCCCTCACGTGGTTTCCCGGAGAGCCCCTCCTGCCGACCACCTGATAACCGAGACCTTTTGTGCTCCTGTAACTGAGCCCCTGTGGGTGGGGCCGGAGGGCTGCCTGGGCTGACTAGCCGCAGACGCAGAAGGGCTTCTAGAGCATCTGGGCTGGCCCGCAGCAGCTGCCCTGTCTGTAGTCCCAGGTATTCCTAGAAGCCCCGCCCCACTGGCCGAGGCTCAAACCCCCTGGGAGTGGTTTACAGAAACATTACACAGATTCTGATGTCAGTCATGATGTTTCAGCCTCAGCCCTTTTCCTGTATCAGCTCTAATGGATAATGGGGTGTGGACTGTGCCTATTATCAGGGTGTGGTCCCCTGTGAACGCAGCGCTCCCAGCCACCGAGCTGTGAGAAACAGTCACTCGGAAGTGTGAGATTTATCTTAGTTTTTGTTGGACCGCGTTGAGCCCGTCAGCCCCGCGGGACTTCAGTACATTGCTGCACAGCCCCTGCCGTCGTCACCAGGGAGAAGGTCAGGCAGCCCGCAAGTGACCCTCACGCCCTGCTGCCGGCCGTGGTGCTTCTGGTGGTCTGGAAGTGTGTCTCCAACGGCTTCGCGGGTGCCCCTCTTTCGGAACGGCCACCTGCTGTAATCTGAACTGATACGTGATGATTAATCTACCCTTTCTTTAGAAAATTGCCCATATCTCGGGAAAACAGTAAAACCCTTTTAGGACAAACCTCCCCGTGTCGCACTGACGTCGACCCGGTGGGGGGTTAGAGCTTACTGCGAAAGCGAATGTTCGCTTCCTATCAAAGTCTGATATCACTGAGGAGTCTCAGCGGCATCTGCCCCTGTGCTGTCCCCAGAAGGACGCGCAGGGCAGCCCAGTGAGGCGGTTGGGGTCGGAACGTGAGGTTTCTAATTCAGTTTCCTCTGTACACCCGCTGCTACCTACCCGCCTTTTGGTCTTGATTCTCTCCATCCTCCTCCCACCCCACTCCTGCCTAAACCATTAAAAGGAGTGAAGTTGCTGGGCCGTGGCTGGGGGAAATTTGTGGCTGGAAAGGAATACATTTTTTGAAATTTATGTTAATTTTCAGGTGATTTTAGAAGCTGGGTACTTGTATTACATGTAGGGATGAAATAATCTGCCTTCAGAGCTAAGCAGAATCTTTTTTTTTTTTTTTTAGAGTTTACTTATAATTTACTTAGGGTGTGCATGCAAGTAAGGGAGGAGCAGAGAGAGACAGACTCCCAAGCAGGCCCCGAGGTGTCAGCGCAGAGCCCAGTGTGGGGCTCAATCCCACAAACCGTGAGATCATGACCTGAGCCGAGATCACGAGGCGGACGCTTAACTGATTGAGCCACCCAGGCACCCCAGAGCTAACCAGAATCTTTAGCAAGAGCCTAAATTTCACCATCACTGTCGTTGCAAAAACATGTCTCTGGCCTCCGCTGGCAACGGTAAAGTTTGACCTGAAAGATCTCTTCTGGGGAGGCTTGTTCGTCACTGGGCTGAACCCAGGGTTCGAGCGCCTGTCCGTGATGCCTCATGCTGGTTTCACTTCTGCCTCTTCTGTCTTGCTCGTTAATGTGTTGTTCATTTAAAAACTGAGGGGCGCCTGGGTGGCGCAGTCGGTTAAGCGTCCGACTTCAGCCAGGTCACGATCTCGCGGTCCGTGAGTTCGAGCCCCGCGTCAGGCTCTGGGCTGATGGCTCGGAGCCTGGAGCCTGTTTCCGATTCTGTGTCTCCCTCTCTCTCTGCCCCTCCCCCGTTCATGCTCTGTCTCTCTCTGTCCCAAAAATAAATAAAAAAACGTTGAAAGGGGCACCTGGGTGGCTTGGTCGGTTAAGCGTCTGACTTCAGCTCAGGTCATGATCTCACAGACCGTGAGTTCGAGCCCCGCGTCAGGCTCTGGGCTGATGGCTCAGAGCCTGGAGCCTGCTTCCGATTCTGTGTCTCCCTCTCTGTCTGCCCCTCCCCCGTTCATGCTCTGTCTCTCTCTGTCTCAAAAATAAACGTAAAAAAAAAAAAAATTAAAAAAAAAAAAAAAAAAAAAAAAAACGTTGAAAAAAAAAAAAATAAAAACTGAATGTGGGGCATTAGGTTAGATGCCATCCATCCAGATGGGCCACGTGTGTGGAAGCGAGTTGGGGTCTGCCCAGCATCTGTTTATACTTGCCACTTCGTGAGCAGTCAAGTGTTCTTAAGAACAAAAATTGGAAAGCAGATAGGAAGGGCAGGCTGAGTGCTGTGGGCTGTTGATTTAGGAATAAAATACTCTTTTGGTCTTGATGGCACGTATTCAAGGGGTCATTGTGTTGGTGACGGTCATTCCATGTCACCCGCTTCAGACCCTCTCGCGAACATGGACATTGACCCACACGTTAGACGCAGCAGAATCCCACTGTGTCCCACACAGTGAACGGGCCGATAGCCAGGATTTTGGGGTCAGGGAGCAGAGGAAAAGTTTTCTGAGGTTTCCTTTTTTAAAAATATGTAAAACATTCTCATTTTAAAATTTTCTCTTGAGGTGTAACGTACATACAGTAGGCGTACGGATCGAATTCGTGCGGGTCATTGAATTTTGACAGATGCATATACCTTTGTGACTCACACTGCTGTCAAGACGTAGACCGTCCTCATTACCCCGGACAATCCCTCATGCTTTCCCAGCCAGCCTGCCTGCCTGCCTGCCTTCCAGGCAACCACCGTTCTGATTTATCTCACTGTAAAGTAGCTTTGCCTGTTAGTGGACTTCATATAAATGTATTACCAAGAGCGGCTTCTTCCTCTCAGGAATGTTTTCCAGGCTCATTCATACTGTTCCAAGTTGGTAATTAGGTCCTTTTTATTGCCAAGTAGTATATCCCATTGTACAGATACACTATAAGTGGTCTATCCATTCTCTGGTGGATGTACACCTGGGTTGTTTCATTCTCCTGTGTTTTCCTTTCGAAGCTTTATGTTTAATTCTGTGATCCATCTCAAATTAATTTTTGTGTATGATATGAACTGAGGATCTTCTTACAGACATCTGTGTGGTACATACGAGACATGTATGTATATATGTCCACGATATATATATGTACTAGGGTCCATCATTCCTGCACATTTGTGGAAAAGGCTTTTCTTTCCTCCTTGCTTTGCTCTGGTACCTTGATCAAAAGTCATTTGACCACAGAGTGGATCTATTCCTGATTGATGCTGCTTATGCTTTTAGGTATGACCCAGAGACTGTCTCTAGGAGAAGTCCCATTCCTTGGCAAAAGGAGCTGACCTTTGTGTTTCCTTCTTTTCTCGTCCGCTCCAGGGGACTCAGAAGAAGATCCTTGACATTGCCAACATGCTGGGCTTGTCCAACACCGTGATGCGGCTCACTGAGAAGCGGGCTTTCCAGGACAAGTACTTCATGATCGGTGGCATGCTTCTCACCTGTGTGGTCATGTTCCTCGTGGTGCAGTACCTGACATGAGCTAGCCCCGCCCCGCGGCTGAGCGTCGTTCCCACCGTGCGAGAGTCTGTGTGAGTGTGTGTGCGTGAAAGAGAGGGGGGGCCCGGAGGCTGCCTTCTTAAATGTATGCCCTTCTTAACTGTGAAGACCACTGGGAGTCATCGTGATCTGTAACGTAGCGGGAGTTTCAGACCTGCTCTGTTTCCTGTAACACCTTGGAGGGGAAGCGAATGCTACCAAGATGCATGGTCCTAAGGAAATGAGAGTATCTCCTCTCTCGCTCTCGCCCTCGCTCTCTTTCGCCCTCGCTCTCTCTCGCCCTCTCTCGCCCTCACTAGGGGTGGAAGTGATGTAAGGGTAAGGGGTGAAGAAAGAAGAGGGAGGGAAAGAATCATTTTGCTGTTCTTGTCCACGTAGCTGATGCTCGCCCAGGGAAGGCTTTCAATAGCGAGCCTTGCACATAGGACCGTTCACTTTGGCATCATTTGGCCTCTCTGGCTCCTCGCGGATAACCCAGCGCAGAAGCCAAAAGGAGGGGAAAGAGGCCTGCTTTCCTGCGTCATTATAACAGATGGATTTCCATGCTCTTGTGCCCCCTCCCCCCAGTGACATGCAGATGACTAATTGCTGGTACTTGTCACCCTTCCCTGGAAGCCACTACCTAGAGGAAGCAGAGGCACCGATGCCACTGCAGACAGCGAGTAAGATTTTCCACATTAGGACCGTTGGGTGTTTCTCCTTCTAAAGCGAGGCCAGTGTTACTCCCTGAGACTGTTCAGTCTTGAGGCTGAAGACCCCCATCACTGATTTTTTTCCCAGTGGTGAACAGAATGATTGGCTTCTGTGGTTCTAGGACTGGCCTGGCATCCTGCCCGGGCTCTGGTGGGCCTTTGGCCCGGAGAACGTTGCCATGATGTGTCCATTACAGCATCTCCTCTAGTTTTGGTGTCTGAGTCTTTGCTCTCTTTCCTCCCCTGAAATCCATTAGCAGTTGCCAGCCAAGCCCCCGTTCCACCAAGCCGGTGTGGGCTGACACCACCCTGGAGACGTCCCGGGTGTCCTGAGAGTCTCTGATCTCAGGGACCAGGGACTTTTCCCTTCTCTGACCAACCCCAGATTAAGGCTGTACCAGTACCTGGTGTGTTGTGGAATTTATCGTAAAGCCAGCCTCTCTGTTGCGATCGAGCGCTGCGAATCCTAGAAAGACTTGGTTAGCATGTGTTTTCATCTGTCACAGGCCCTACAGCCGTAGGCTCAGTGGCCTTATGGCAAGACAAAACAATCTCAGAATTTCCCAGAAGAACTGGAAACCTGGTCAGTATTAACTCCACCTGTGATCGTCGTGCTCCGCCTACTTCGTGTGTTTATTTTTTGTCACTTGGACTGTCTTCGGTCTTCTTTCCCTTTTCTGTGTGTCCCATCCCACCTCCCTTAGTTACTTCCCACCTGTTGCTGGAGCAATATTGGTCTTTTCTGGCATACCTTCTGGTGAACGTTTCTTAATGGTCGCAGATCTTTTAATGGGAGTTTCCTGGGTGCCGATTTCACACTTGGTGGGCTTTCTGTCGCTGCTTCCCCTCTGGGCTGAACAGGGGCCGTGGCTTTCCAAGGAAGGGGGAATCTGTGACTCCATCATGAAAGGATTGAGGGCCTTGCCAGAGTGAGAACGGTGGACTGAAGGGTATACAGAGGGGTCAAGGTGTCTTCCGACCTAGGTCTGATTTTGGGGAGGTGAAATTTCCATCACCCCCAGCACCCCTGCCAGCGCAGGGATCTCTGCAGTCCATAAAAAGGGTTCCAAAAAAATGGATTTTTAAATTGCGCAGACCCGTTGTCCTATCCCCTGGGCATCTGAGGATCCTGCCAGAGATCGTATTTCAGAGGAAGGTGTGTATATATATATATATATATATATATATATATATATATATATATATATATATGTATGTATATATATATATATGTATATATATACGTATATATATATACACACACACACACATACATATTTATGTATATATACATATATATGTATATATATAAATATAACGTGTATATATATAAATATATATATGTATATGTATGTGTGTGTGTGTGTGTGTGTATATATATATATATATATATATATATATATATATATATATATAATATACCTTCCTCTGAAAGTATATATATATGGAGCAACTAAGCCATGTGGACCTGAACTCTAGGGGGCAGAAACTAGCACCCCGCCCTCCATTGGCTGATGTGATCTATCTATTTGTAGCGTATACCAGTGTATTTCCACACTTGTCTTTATAGCGATTGCTGGTCTTGATGAACCAGGAGAAGGCTTTCTATCCTGCTGTACCTTCAGAGCCATTCTCCCTGCTTTGTAATGAAAGTTATGCAGGCAATTTGTGGGTCTTTACCACTTGGGGCTAGGGAACAGCAGCCATTGTGTCTGGAGATGGCCTGAGCTGGCTTTCAGTGTCCTGTGAGAAACATACCTCGGCCTAACGGGGGTTCTACTGTTTCTACAACACCAACGCCCTCCCTCCCCCCGCCCCCCCAGAGTGTAGGGAAGGGTTCCAGGCCAAGGAAAGAGCACCATCTAGTGGACCTGGGGTGAAGTCTTAGGTCATGCTGGTGCAAGAATCTCCGGTGCACAGCATCTGTGACCTTGTGCAGGATTTGGGTGCACCTGTTGCAGATGAAGACAGGTGGGTTGTCAAGGAACTTGGGAATATCTTCATTCCATGGAAGTTTCCTCCAGGTATGACCACCTTAAGAAAGACCAAACTCAAAAGACCCCAGTAAGTTGGGGAGTCTTGATTTTATAGGAGGCTTCACTGCTGGGTTTTTACCAGTCTTTTGCCCTAAATGAATTTAAGTGGGTGTGAATTGCAGATTTCGAGTTACACCCATTGTTTTGGAAACACACCAGTTAAATAAAGTTGAGAGTTATCTTATTTAGGAAATTATATTTTGTAACTAAAACAAATGTTTTTTTGTGTCCAGGCCAGAGATTCTCAAACACTGCTCCATGGCCAGGGGCTAGGCTGGCTGCCTTAGAAGCAGCTGGGAAACTTTTTTAAAATTAGATTCCTGGGCCTATCCCAAACCTAATTTTTTATTTTTTATTTTTTTTTTAATGTTTATTCATTTTTTTTTTTTTAATTTTTTTTTCAACATTTTTTATTTATTTTTGGGACAGAGAGAGACAGAGCATGAACGGGGGAGGGGCAGAGAGAGAGGGAGACACAGAATCGGAAACAGGCTCCAGGCTCCGAGCCATCAGCCCAGAGCCTGACGCGGGGCTCAAACTCACGGACCGCGAGATCGTGACCTGGCTGAAGTCGGACGCTTAACCGACTGCGCCACCCAGGCGCCCCAATGTTTATTCATTTTTGAGAGCATGAGTGCGGGGGGCAGGGGGCAGAGAGAGAGAGGAGACCCAGAATCTGAAGCAGGCTCCAAGCTGTCAGCACAGAGCCCGACGCAGGGCTCGAACTCACAAACGGTGAGATCAGGACCTGAGCCGAAGTCAGGCACTTAACCGACTGAGCCACCCAGGCGTCCCCAAACCTTTTAAATTAGTGTTTTTTTGAGTCTCTAAGGTAATTCTGATGTGTGTATTTTCTTGTCTTTTAGACAGAAGGCTTTTGTCTTAAAGATGATATCATTTGAAAATCTGTGCTTAACTAGCTGGGCATATATGTGTAAGAGCAAAACTTATCAAGTCCAAAATAAAGTCTTACTTGTTTATATCCTATCTGATTCCAGAAAAGATTTGAAGAGGCTTATAGGAAGTAACTAAAACAGTGAAATAGGAAGAAATAAGGACCAAGAACAAATCAGAGCAGAATGTCATTACCAAGAAAAAGTAACCCAAATGCAAGTCATGAAACCCTTTCAAAACTATTCTGGGCTTAGTTTTGAGCCCCAGCAGCTGAAGCAAAGAGAAACATGGTCTGTTACTGTCTAACTGGGGGATTGGGGGTGTCATTTCCTCAGAGGAAAACCCTTAATACCTCTTGCTTGTCAGTGGCCCTTCATGGAAGTCAGGTATGATTAGTCTCCTGGGCCGTCCCTCTGCCCTTCACAAACCCTCTGAATCAGGTTCTGTGTTATCCCCATGGTACAAGTGGCCGAGTTGTAGTGACTTTCTCTAGGCCCCATTGGGAGTCCTGGAGGAGCCTGCTGTCTAGCTTCACAGCCCAAGCTCATAACCATAGCACTGAGGTGCCTCCCGTGCCCGGGATGAGGGGCAGGAGATGGAGGGCGGTATGCCTGGATTGAGTATAGGCTGTAGGGCACTTGTGCCTCACCCAGCAGGTTCTCTGTCCTGAACTATTTTCCTAATTGAAAGACAGATTTGTGGGGGAAGCTTCTGGAGGTGGAGGATGGGAGCTGGACTCAAGCATTGCCACTAGGGGGCGACATAACCCCATCTGTGGCTGGTCGGCCAGAAAACCGCTCGGTGCCTGAGGCCTGGCGGATTTGGAAGAGGAGGAACCCACTGCAGGCTTGAGTCGGTTCCTTTTAGATGCAAAATTGCCTGTGAATCAGGCTCTGAGCTGTTCCTTGAGGCTCTCAGGAAAAGACTGAACCTGACCTGAAACCTGTTAGTTCTGATTTTCAGACTCCCCTTCTGCCTGTCTTTCCCTCTGCATGTGGGCATATCGCACACAAGCATGGAAAACGTTTCTCAAAGTGTGTGTTCATTCCTACTCCCCTTTTTGTGTCCTTTCATTTCACATGGCACAGTGGGGAGGAGGAGGGAGGTGGACCGGGCGGGGGGGGGGGGGGGGGGGGCTCTAGTGCAATTGGTAAGTTTCCTGCTGGAGGACCCCTCTGAACAGGTCCTCTAACCTTGGCTTTACATCGGAACTCCTTCCGGAGCTTTTAGAAATACCCATGTGTGGGTTTTACCCTGATCTATTCTGATTTCATTGGCCTGGGGCGCACCCTGAGCATGAGGAGTTTTAAGGGTTGTCCCAGCGATTGTCGCGTGTAGACAAGGGTGAGAAAGACTGTTCTAACACTCGAACGTTCTACACAAGATGAGGCTGTTCCCCACGAACTTCCCTGAAGTCCCCTGCCACACCAGGGGAACCACTGCCCTGACCAGCTGGGATGGGCTTGGGGAGGGTGGAAGCTTAATTCTCCCATGTGGGTGGGGGAGGGGCCACATCCTTCCTGGCCAGTCTACACGCGCAGACACACACCCCCACTGACTGATGCCTCTGTGTCTGCTGAATAAAGCACTGTAGTGTGACAGGCCAGCCTCATCGCCACCTCTGGTGCACTGCTCAGCCCTCCCCCCGCCCCCCTCCCCACTTCATCCTCCTTGGACTGCTGGGCCTGAGAACATCCCATACTCTTGCACACATCTGCACCTGTGCACAAGATGTTTCCTCCCGGGTGTGCCACAGACACCCCCATAACCCGGGTCACCTCCAGGAAGCCTGCCCCCCCCCATACCTCTGGCGTCGCGTTCCCTGGGGAACAATGGTCGCTTACGTGTGTCTCCGCTACACAGGGACTTCGTGAATCCTGTGCATGTAACAGGCGTTCGGTAGCTATTGGGGTCGATGGCCTGCAGGAGGGCACTTGAACCCAGCCCATGCAGGTAACAGACTTCTGAGAAATGGGTACAATTGTTCAGCAAAGCTTTTGTGGCCAGGCTAGGAGGAAGCCAGAAGGTTCAAGGCCACTGATGCCACCAGCCGTGTGCTATGGCTGAAGTAACAGGAGAAGAGACATGGGACTTCGTGAGGAAAAATGCACCAACAAGGACCGTTTGGGAAGAGATTAGTAGGGTGACTAGTTCATCCTGGCCTTAAAACTGGAAGTCCTGGGGCCCCTGGGTGGCTCAGTCAGTAGAGCTTCCAACTCTTGATTTCGGCTCAGGTCATGATCTCACAGTTCGTGGGATCAAACCCTTGTGTTGGGCTTCGCGCTGGCAGTGCGAGACTGCTTGGGATTCTCTCTTTCTCCCTCTCTCTCTGCCCCTCCACTGCTTGCACAGTCGTGCTCTGTCTCACGTGCGCACGTGCAATTAAAACAAGCTGAAAGTTCTGACTCCTCTTCAGGCTGGAGTCAATGAGGATGGTTGGCCATCCTAGTGAAGGGTGCCTTCAGCAGCTAAGACAGTCCTGACAAATGCAGACAGAGTACCCAGGAATAGGGCACTGGGACCTTGGAGGCTGGCCTCTGACCTAGCGACTCCACAAGTGGGGGCTCCTCGGCCCCCCTCCCCGTCTCCTGGGATGCCTCCTGGAGAGCTGACCTGGCCCTCCCAGCTCCTCAGTCTGGGGGATCTTGCCCCCAGAGCTTCTGAGCTGCTTGATCTGGGGCGTGGCCTGGGTCTCAGTATCTGTGTGAATTTTCCATGCGAGTCTCCTGTGCTGCCAGGGTTGAGACCACTGCCCCAGCGCCTCCTAGGTGTGGTTGGTTGCTGTTCTCATCTAACTGGAAAGACAGGAACTCACAGGAAGCAACCAGAGGACAAAATGACCTGCAGAATCCAGGTTAAGGGACAAGAGTCTAGAGAGCCTGTCACAGTGGGCTAACTAGGAGCTGCTTTCGGGGAGAGTGAGGTGGGGGCCTCAGGAGCTGGAGAGGCCACGCAGGGCACTGGTAATGAACTCTGACCAGCATTCAGGTGCCGAGAGGGGCTGACAGGGCTGATGTGCCTTTGTGTGCTTGACTCACAGCTCCCAGCAAAAGTGCTGCTCACAGACCCGGGAAGCCTGAGGTGGGGCTGAATGGCTGGTGGGTAGTAAGTCATCAGAGACGAACGGTGTGCACTGTGCAGACGGGAGGCCACCCGCTCCCTCCCTTCTCTGTCCAACCAGGACTGTGGATTCCTCATTCTTTGCCCCCAGGACCGCGGGGGCAGGGCCCACCCACCCTCTGGCCCTGTTCTTGGCATGCATGCCCCACTAAGAGTGTCTTGTGCCCAGGGTGTGGTGCGGGGACGGAGAAAGGGTATCCGGGGGCTGGGCCTCTGTAGGAGGGAAGAAGAATCACCACCGCCCCTCAGACCTCTCCATATCTGTGTGAATACCAAAAGGCAAAACCCTGAACCCACCTGAGGGTTGTCCACGTTCTTGTTGCTGTATGCAAAGCGTGGGTGTAAAGTCAGTGTCCATGAGGATTCTTCCAGGAAACCATTTCTTCCTTCCCCCACTACTCCTTTGGCAGAGGGCAGCCTCTCTCACCGCAGCCCAGGGGCTCTGGGGGACTCTTGGAAAGCAGCCTCCAGAGCTGAATTCCAGAATGGAAGTCACGGCTGCCTCCTTGGATGCAAAAACACCTTGGAATAAATGTTCTCAGGTCGCCCTCAGAACATTGGAGGGAACAGCACTTAATTAAAGATGTAGAAGGCCTAAGACATTCACTTAAGGGAAAAAAAGAAAGAGCTCAGTCCTAGTATTGTACCCTCTTAACGTGAGAAGTCAATTTAATAATGACAAGAGATGTCATGGGGCAGTGATAGGTGCCAAGCAAGTGGGGTAGACACCAGAGACCAAGTTCAGAGGACTGAGTTCATCCAGATGGGGAGTTAGGGGCGTGTGCACTTTCTGGGGCTGTGGTACTGACTGGCCTTCCTGGGGGAGATCAGGGAGGGGAGCGCCCTTTTCAGCTGGCTGGGTTTGGGTGTCCTGTGGAAAGAGTGGGGAGGTACTGGGGGGAAGCAGGAAAGGGGATGATGGAGGAAGGTCAGGAGGCGCTGGTGTGAGCGCCATGTAGGGACCCCTAGCTGTCGTCCTGCGACCAGAAATGTCAGAAGGAGCCCTGCTCGTGCCCTGGACTCTGGACCCAGGAGCCCCTGCCCAGTGAAGAGGGGTGCACGCTCCTAAGTGAACAGGGGTGTGTGTTCCTAAGGCAGCCTCACCATGAGGGGTTGGTGTAAGTCTGCTGGGGACTCTGGGTGGCCAGTCTCAGGAGCCCCCAGCCACCTGGGCTCCCCCTTGACCTGGCAAAACTACCGGATGGACTGGTGGGGCTGTCTGACTGGGGGGCTGGCGCTGCCGCGTTCCCTAAGAGCCCCCCTCCTCTCCCCCCCCCCCCCCCCCCCCCAGCTCATCGCTTGGTGCTGACCTGCAAAGGAGGCCCAGGGGAGAAGCTGTCAGTCTGGGGCAAGGTACGGACAAGCTCATCTCTGCTGAGAGGGCAGGGACCCCAGACGCGATCTGAGAGGCAATACGGTGTGGTGGGGAGGGTGGGGTGCAGATGCCAGGCGTGGCTGACAATCTTGGCTTTTCCACTCTTAGCAAGGGTAACCTAGGGCCTAGTCGTGCTCACCCGTCTCTGGGTGTGTATGATGGGAGTAATGATAATACCTGATGGTGGTTCATATGCCCACACTTGGAACCTTGCCGGCCAGTGGAAGTGATTTGTAAGGAGGCAGAAGAGCTTAAGTGATGAAATCAGACGGTCCTGGGTATGCAGCTGGGCCCCATCCCTTACTAATGGTGGGACCCCGCGCAAGTCACGTGAACCAAAGCCTCTGTTCTCTTACCTTCCAGGGGTAAATGGTGCCCATCTCACAGGCCGGCTGGGAGCCTGGGAACACTGCAGTGTATATAAAGTGCCCACTGCACAGGCTGGGACATAGAAAGACAGTGGCTTGTCTTTGGTGCCATTAATCAGCCTTGCTGAGTCTGGGCCCTCCTTCGACGTGATGTGGTGGTGAGGCAGGGATCTGACACCCCCGAAGAAAGTACCTCCAGTTGCCCTGGTTTTGTGAATAGGTATAACATTGTGGACATGATATTGAGTTTGGTATCAGAAGACCTGAATTCAAATCCCCACTTTATTACTTACTAGTGCTCACCACCACCCCCCTTCCTCCCGCCTGCCCCCCCCCCCCGCCATCTCTTTCTCTGCCTCAGTATCCTCACGTGTGAAGTAGGGATGGTAATAATGACCTTCCTCAGAATCGCAGCGAGGACAAAACGACCAGACACGTGCACCAGCGAGGATGCTCCGGATGGCGGGAACCGGCAGCCCCAATTCCAACCAGCCAAGCAGTAAGAACTTGCAGAGCTGGGACAGGCTGCGAGGTTGATTGATTCAGGGCTCCGTGCCCTCGGGCATCAAGGGCAGGCTTGGGACTGTCTCGGTTCCCTGAGGACAGTGGGACTCTGGGGAAGGGATGTAAGAGAGGGGAGAGGGATGGTTAAGAGGTCAGACTGGGATTGCTGCCTGCTACAGTTCATTCATTTATTCACTCAATAAACGCTCCTTGAGCCCCCACTGTGTACCCGTCATGGGCTGGGCCCTGGAGTGCAACACGAGTTAAGGAGGCCCCACCTGCATTAGTGACCTGTTGTCGTGTAACCAGTCATCAGGACACAGGGGCTTAAAACAACAATACTCTGTTGTTACACCTCCTGGTTTCTAACGGTCTGGACTTAGGACAGGGCATGGCTGGGATGGGTCACCTCTGCTCCATGATGCTAGAGCCTCAGCCAGAAGATTCCACGGCCGGGGAGGAGAATCATCTGGAGATTCACTCCCATGTCTGGTGCTTGATGTGCGCTGCGCTCCTTAGCTGGGGCTGTCTACTGGAACGTCTACACAAGCCTTCCTCGCAGCCTCATGTTCCAAGAGTGAGTGGCCCGAGAGAGAGAGCCAGGTGGGAGCTGCATCCTTTCTGTGGCCAAGCCTTGGAAGTCACAGGACATCTTTCTGCAGTCTCAAGCCTCCCCCCCACTCCCCCGCAGTGTGTCATCCGTCAGCCAGAGTGTGACGAAAGAGCAGGTGGGGTGGGATAAACCCATGTGTGTGGCCATCTCAGGGAAGCACAGTCGGCCACACTCCCCTTGAACAACGCGCCCATCTAGCTCACAACAGTAAAATACTCAAACTCTGTCACCATAGGTACCAGGTAGCATCTACTCGCCGGGGGAAGCAATGGCACCGAATCCCTGGATGAGTCCGATTTGACCAGGTGCAGCTTGGGAGGAAGGTCTCCGAGGGAACAGTGTGAGCAAAGGGGTGTGCCCTAGTGGGGGCAGGGCTCGGGCTTGGGCTTGAAGGCCAGGTACGGGGTATCTGAAAGCAGGTTCATTACTCTCTGCCCTGCTCCGTTCCCCACCCCTCTGCACACGAGAACGTCCCTCTGTGTGCTCAGACGCCCCTGAGCTCGGGGGCAGGATGGCCCTGAGCAGCAGAGGCTGGCAGGATGGGGGCCGCCCCGGCATCTTGCCTGTCTCAGACCCTGTGCGGCAGCCTGGGAAAGTCCTGGGCTTGTCTCTGGGGGCGGGGGTGGGGATGGGGGACGGGTACCCTGTGCCACAGCAGGTCAGTTCAGTGGGCTGACACTTGGGGCTGAGATGAAAACGTCGGGTTCCAAAGCCCAGAACAGGGGCAAAGTGGAGCTGGAAGGGGTCCCTAGGGACCACCACGGCTGACCTCAGGGAAAGTGACTTGCCAAGGATCATTCAGCCAGTTGGTAATGGTCGGTCTGGAATCAGAGTGGAGGTCACCTACTCCCGGGCCAGTGTCCCGCCATTCCTGCTGCCTGTGGGCCACCTCCCCGGGCCATCTTGGCCTGGTGCTAGTTTGTGGCCCTCAGCCCAACTACAATCCCCTGGCCTGGCACTGTCCCATATTCTCGCCAGGCACAGCTAACTCGGGTGGCAGGAGCCATACCAAAGGCTTTTCGGATTTGAGGGCCTCTCCCGAGCCCCTCAGATACTGACATGAACTGGCACACACATTGCCGGCTTGTGATGTCCCTTAGGGGACGCAGACGGCGATGGACAGAGCCCATGACCATGGCTGGAATGGTGGGTTCCAGAGCGAAACCTGGCGGTAGGTGTCATTCTCCCCGTTACCCACTGAACTATATCTCATCCATCCAGAGTCAGTTTCTATGGCAACAGCAGAGTCCTTACCCATCATTTTCATCTGTAAAGATCCACCCCAGCTGCCTGAGGCCGGGCTCCCTGCCCAGCTGCACAGCGGGCCCAGCTCCGCATCCCAGGTGTAATGGTGAATCGGCAGCCTGACAGCCGGGACCTCCTGGGAGGTGTCTGGTAACCGGCATAGCCCTTGAAAATGACCGCATAATCACTTCTTAACCGGGTTAGGAACTTGCTCCCAGTGGCCCCCTCTTGCTTCTGCGTCAGAGTCACCTCCCTCTTCTCCTCTGGAGCTTAGCATCGGAGACTTTCTCCATTCCCCTCTGCGCAGCCTCCAGAGCAAGATAATGCTAATTGAGGCTGCTCCGAAGCCAGCCGCTAACCCGCTAACCCGGGGGAGAGGGGAGCCTCCAGTCTGTGCGACCCGGGTACACTCAGGGTGTGGTCCGCGCACCCCACCCGCCAGCCCTGTTCTCGGCCTCGGCGGGGTGCTTCCCCCTCTAACCACCACCACCTTGACAACCCAGCTCCAAGCCCACGCCTGCCAGGAAGTCTTCCTTTCTACACCGTTTTCCTCTGCATCCCCTCTGCATGCCTGTATTTGGTTTCTGCAACATAACTTTGTATATATTGTTTCAGGGACGGGGAGATTCCTGAACCATTTTCCCCCCCCTGTATGAAGCTATTTTTTGGTATATTTTCTGTACCGGAAAATTCTCGTAGTGGGTGGACCATGTTTATCTGCTCAGCATCCCACCTTTGGACTACAAGCCCTTAGCCCCTTTGCTGGTAACATAATCTCTTTCCTGTGTGACACCTGTTCCACGGGCTTCAGCCAGAGCTGCCTCCTCCAACAGGGGACGCACCTGAAACAGGCCTGGTCAATCCGAGGACTCTGTCCTTGTGCTTGGTTCGGGGATGACCACATGACCATGCAGAGCCAGTCAGAATCTTCCATGGTATTCTCATAGACGCTGCTGGTCCCCTGACCACTGTCCATTCTCCCTTTCGTTCTAACAGAAGCATAATTTTGTTAATCTAGCAGGAAGCCCAATTAAAAATACTTGACCTCTCTCAGGGCGCCCGAGTGACCCGGTTGGTTAAGCATCCGACTTTGGCTCAGGTCATGATCTCACAGTTTGTGAGTTCAAGCCCCGAGTCAGGCCCTGGGCTAACAGCTCAGAGCCTGGGGATTCTGTGTCTACCTCTCTCTCTGCCCCTCCCCCACTTGCACACGCACGCTCGCTCGCTCTCTCTCGCAAAAATAACCATTAAATTTTTTTTTTAAATATCTCTCCAGACTTTCTTTCTGCTAGAAGTGGTCATATCACCCAGTTCTCATCCATAAGATATGGGGAGAAGTTGCTGGGTGGATCTTCTGGAAAAGGATTTCAAAAGGAACCGACCCAGCTGGTATGGCCCCCTTTAGTAGAAATCCTAAGGGATCAGTGTCTCTATGAGATGAAGACGTCTTCTGCTGGAGGTCTTTCTTCCTGCTGTGTGGAGAGGCTGCCTGAGAATGAAACCCTCCAAGAGATGGGGGCTGGAGGGCGGACAGAGAAGAAGACAGTATCAGCTAGGGCCCCGGATTGAGCCACGCCTGAAGCCTCAGAATTTCCTAATTTGGGGAGCCAATAATCCCATTTCTACGTAAGCAGATTCACATTGAATTTCGGTCTGTGTCGGTGAAGGAGCCCCAAAGGAAACTGCATAAGACCCACACCACGTCTGTGTCTCTGCTCTCCCCTCCCCAGCTACCCACAGTATGAGATGTTAGGTGCAGAGCTGGCCCACCGCGAATAGACTTTGAGCCCCTCAAATCCTTTTCTCGACCAGAGTCAAATAAGAGCTTGAAAGCACTTAATATCTGAACTAGATGATATCAGGAACAGACTCTCCAGTTTTTATGGCCGGCTCCGCCCAAGCTCACCTTGGAGGCACTGCATGGTGTGGCGTCCCTTCAGCACTCACCTCTTCCAGGAAGCCTTCCAAACCAGCCCTTGACTCCATCATCCTTCCTACCTTTCTGATTACTTCCTTTCATTAGCCCTTGGGTCCAGCTGTACTCGGTCAGATGTATCATTTGAGCAGAGCTCAGACAAGAAAAGAGGGTCTGGACCGCAACCCTGCAGAGATGGAGAGTGGAGGGAAGAGGGGGAAGTGCAGTTAGCAGGAGGGTGCGTCTCCGCCTCCAGGGAAAAACCGAAGAACAGCCCCTAAGATTAGTCCTGGATCAGCAGCCCTTACAGTATTCTAATTCAGATCCTGTCTCCTCCTGTGCAGCAATACAAACAGAAATCTTCTCCCCACATAAGGCCAGAATTCCGCCTTACAAGCTTTCTTATTTCCCCTGTTTCTTAACTGTTGTGTAATGATGGATCCTTTATTGGGAAGCTGGTCAAATCCGAGTAGGGGCTGAGGGGGCGGCCATGTGTGGACTGTCTCATGGCCCCCGTGGGTGGCAGTCAGCTATATAGCCGATAGTATCGCGGGAACAGGATGGCACCGCCCTGCTGTCTTCCAACGTGCTGCAGTGTCCTTGTACTGTCTCGCCCCCATCCCTACGCTGAAGCCTTTTAAACAAGCCAGCTCAGTAAGGAGCAGATGTACATGAAGGAGTCAGGGAGCCATTCATTCTGGAAGGACAGATAACCTGGGGAAAGGCAGTGGGAGTGAGGTGGGTGAGGCTCCCCTCGGGGAACCACTGAGAGCTGCTTACTCGCAAGGAACCACTGAGAGCTGACGGCGTAGGTGGGGAGGGGGAGGGCAGAGAGGACGTTAAGGGTCCCTTGGTTTGGTGGGAGAGGAGGGATTTGACGGGAGCCCCTGAATGCAAATTGAGTCTGTATTTGGTAGAAGAGGCAATGGGGAGACGAGGGCAGATCTTGGCTAGGAAAGAGACATGATAAAAATAGCGCTAATGATCCCATCATCTGCGTGTGGGAGGATGAGCGCTCAGGGGAAACGGAGGCGAGGTGCGAGGCCAGGGTTCCACACCGGGGATCAGTGTGCATGGTGACATTTACGGAAGCTGGATGGAGTTGAGGTCTGCGTGAGCGACCCCTCAACTTGTAGACGGGCTTTGTCTCTTGGAGGAAGGTGCTGGGAGCTCTGGCTCTGTTCCCCGTGCAGGGACTGGTGGCTTTGGAGATCGGCTGCCACCAAATGTCGCTGGATCTGGGCCCACCCCATGCAGCCCACAGAGTGCAGGTCTCCTTGTCCTCAGGTGTCCAGGACTTTCCATTGGCAGTGACTGCCCAGGGGGCCTCAGGGAGGACGGAAATGGGAAGCAGGCTGCGAAGAAGCTTTGGCCCAGGCAAACCAAACCCCTCCTTCGCAGGGCAAAGCAGAGAGGTGAAGAGCCTTTAACCTCACCATTTTGCAAGCATCCGTATCACACAACAAATGAGGGAGACGGGACACATTTGCGCAATAACTCGAGGCAGAGTCTCCATGGCAACAATTACCCAAAAATCCACCGCTGACAGTTGCAACAGCGGGAGCTAGCCAAGAAGACTCTGGGGGTGGGAGGCATGCGTGGGGCTCAGAGGACGGCTTCCTTTTATTCTTAAACTGAAGGAAGTGCTGACGGCAGGCACCGAGGCATCTCAGAGCCTAAGCCAAGAACAATTGGAAGCTGAAGCTGGAAGGAGCCTCCAAGATGAGCCACTCTGAGGCCTGAACCACCCCAGGAGGATGTGCTGGCTCCGGGGTGGCGACTGGGCCACCAGGGCATTGCCCTTCCCCCACTCACTCCTGGGGGACAGGAGTTCTCCCCGCCTCCAGTGGTCTTGGGATGGGGACATGGGAGGGACCCAACTTTCTAGGAAGCCAAAGGCTCTGGGGAGTTTGAGTTTGCCTCAAGACTGAGTCCAGTCCTTAAAAACCTCACGCTTGATACGGGTTGGGAGAACCCAGCTCTAGCCACTCAGCCAGACCCCCACCCCGACTTGCTGTATGGCCCTTCAGCTCCCCAGACAGTGAAATGTGCCGCCGACTTTGAAGAGCTGTTCCGAGGCTGTGTAGGTAGCGTGACACGGGAACTGCTTTACCGAAGTAAAGCCCAATGCAAAGATAAGACAGGTCTGTAGGGCCGTGCAGGGCAGCCTGGCACAATTAGCTGTGGCACTCAAGGCTCTCCTCCTCAGGCAGAGACAGGTCCCAGGACAAGTGAGTCAGTGTCAAGAATGCAAGGAGGGACCTAGAGTGTGGCCGGAGAGGGATACGAGGAGGATGGTGGGAAGGTGGGGCAGTGACTTAGCAGAAGCATCGTCTGCTTCCTACCAGTAGACAGATGGACAGACTGAATGACAGAGGAAACTCAGAGGAAGACAGCAGAGCATACAACCTCCAATGTTTACATTTTTCAATTTTTAATCAATTAAAAAAAATTTTTTTAAAGAAGTTTGGCTCAAAGGGAACAGTATTCTCTCTTTTTAGAAAAAGCCGAATCCACCCCCCCCCACCCCCACCTCTTTTCTACATTTCTTTCCCCGTGCTCCAGAGTCGTTGACTATTTTTCAGCCTCTGTAGCTCAGGCTGCATGAAAAACTCTAGAGAAAGGAGAGGTTTTTCATCATCTCCTTTAGAAAAGAGGCAATTTGTCTATCTTTAGAACAAATGGAAAGACTCTGCTGGGTCTCACCTGCATTTGGAAGTGAAACTTTGTGACCAACTCCTGTGCGTGGCAAACCCCTTCCGGTGAGTTTGGTGAGAAGGGATTAAGCTAGAGCATCTCGAGCACTTTTCCTGTTCCAGCCTCCCCCCTGTGCCATCCCACCCTCCACCCCAAACCTTTTCCCTTCCCTTTTTCTCCCCCTAACCATGGAAAGTCCTCCCAGCCCTGGATGTCCTCAGAAGCCATTGTTTTCCACTCTCCCTTCTGAACTGAGCAGGGAAGAGAGAGATACAGGAGTGAGGCCACATCAAGAAGACTGGCTGCGTCCTCAGGCAGGAGCCCCCAGGGCAGGATGCAGAGGGATCGCTATGGTCCAGGCTTCGGAAGAGTCCAGAAGCTCAGCTGGGTCAGGACACTCGAAAGAGGCCAGCCTCTTAGGACTGACCAAACTCAGTGATGAACCACCAGAAAGCCGCTTCCTAAATTCGGAACGGAAGGAATGAAGGATGTCTGTTCAGTCACTTAGGCTACACATGCTCACTGTTCTGGGGACACATGGCCGGGTGTCAGGAGACTGACGAAGCCAACACGGAGATGGGAAGATCACTTGAAGGACAGAAACCAGAGCAAGGAGGCCGCAGTCCTGAGGGCTGCAGTATGCAGTCACCTCCTCAGTGGCCCAGAAAGCTTGGCTCTCCCTTTCATTCATTCCTTCACTCATTCAGCAGATATTTGTGGCATATCTACTATGCAGGTCCTACCTAGGGACGGCGGACACAGTAGCGGGAGGGAAAAAGGCAGGTGTGGAACTGTGCGTGGGACACTGTTAAAAGAATGCAGAGACAAGCCACGGATTGGGAGGAAATATTTGCAAATCACGTATCTGCCAAAGGACTATAACTATCGTATGTAATGGATTCTCAAAACTCAGCAATGAGAAAACAACCCCACTTAAAAAATGAGCAGGGGCACTTGGATGGCTCAATTGAGTGTCCCACTCCAGCTCAGGTCACGATCTCACGGTTCATGAGTTCGAGCCCCACATCGGGCTCGCCGCTGCCAGTGCAGAGTCTGCTTCAAATCCTCTGTCCTTCTCTCTCTCTCTCTCTGACCCTCCCCTACTCATGCTCAGTCTCTCAAATAGGAATAAACATTTATTTTTTAAAAATGAGCAAAAGACACTTCACCAGGGAAGAGATACAGATGGTAAAGAAACTCCTGAAAAGCTGTTCAACATCATCATTCACTAGGAAATACAAATTGAACCCACAATGAGATACCATTACCCACGTGGAAAGGCACACATACAAATGACACACACACACACACACACACACACACCTGACAATACCAACTACTAGTGAGGGTATGGAGTCACTAGAACACCCATACATTGCTGACAGGAATGCAAAACGTAATCGCTGCCGTGGAAAACAGTTCGGCAGTATTTTTATAGAGCTAATCATACACTTTCCGTGTGACTCAACAAAGCTCCTCCAAGGTATTTTCCAAAGAGAAATTAAGACTCTTGTTTGCACGTACACACAAAAACCGTGTGTGAATATTCATGTTGGCTTTATTCGTAGTCACCAAAAACTGATTCAGCCCATATGTCCTTCAGCCGAAGACAGACGAAAATAAAAATTAAATGAAAAAAAAAGAACGGTGATACATCCATATGACGGAATGCCGCTCAGCAACAAAAAGGAATGAACGGTCGACACTTGCAGCAACCTGGATGTATTAGGCTAAGTGCAAGGAGCCAGACTGAAAAGGCTACATGTTGTATGATCCCACTTATCTGATATTCTGGAAAAGAAAAACCACAGGGACGAAGAACAAATCAGTACTTGTCACAGGCTAAGGGAAGGAAGGGGATTTGACTACAGAGTGGGAGCATGAAGAAGCTTGTTTGGTAGAACTGTATCTTGATTATGTTGCTGATTACACAACCCTGAACATTTGTTCAAGACTCATACTACTGTCCATATCCCCCCCCCCCAAAAAAAGTGAATTGTACTGAATGTAAATTTAAAAATAAAACATACAGGGGCACCTGGGTGGCTCAGTTGGGTTGAGCCTCGGATTCTTGATCTCAGCTCAGGTCTTGATCTCAGGGTCGTGAGTTCAAGCCCTGCACTGGGCTCCATGCTGGGCATGAAGTCTGCCTAAAAATAAATTACTTAAAATAAATTTAAAAACTAAATAAAAATTTAAATAATAATAATAAATAAGTAAATATATTTATAGGGGCTCCTGGGTGGCTCAGTCAGTTAAGCGTCTGACTCTTGACTTTGGCTCAGGTAATGATCTCATGGTTCGTGAGTTCAAGCCCCACGTCAGGCTGTGTGCTGTCAGCACAGAGCCTGCTTGGGATTCTCTCTCTTCCTCTGTCTCTCCCTCTGTCCCTCCTTCTGTCCCCTCCTCTGTCTCTCTCTCCCCTCCTCCCCTGCTGGCTCGCTCTCTCTCTCTCTCTCTCTCTCTCTAATAAATGAATTTTAAAAACATGAAAATATACCAGTAAAAATATTCTATTTTTAAAATCCAGCTGTATTGTATGTGCCTCACATATCGACAGGGAAAACTTGCAAGGAAAAGGTTTTCAAAAAGATACACGAAGAAAATATTAACCAAAATAAAGCTGGTATAGAAATATTAATACCCACAAAAGGTACAGCTTCCATTTAATACTTAGTATGCAGAGTCCTGTCCGAGGCCTCTGGGGGGATATGGGAGAAAAAAACTTGATACCCATTCCAGGGGACTATAGTTCGGGAGGTGTCCACATGACTCTAAATTATATGGGCAACAAATAATTTTTAGTAATTCTGTGCAAACCCAGAAAGAAGTGGTACTTCTAAAGAAGAGACAAGGGAGTGAAGAATACTTGGAATTCTGATTGTAAAAATCATTTATTGATCAATGTAGCCATTTGTTTCCAAAGACACCTGCCAGTGAACCATGCCTCCAGTATTCATGGCCTTGCATAGTCTGTCCTCCCACAATGCATCTGGACTGGCTCTGTGAGTCATATTAATAAATATGATGTGGCAGAGAAGAAAATACCCCAATTCTGAGCCTAAGCCTTATGAAGGCTTGGCAACTGTGCTTCTGAGCTTTGGGGACAAAAGCTGGGCACTAGACAGATGACCTCTAGATGGCTGCAGTTCTTGATGACAGAAGATCTGCCCAGCTGGCCGACAGTCTCCCAGTCAACCCACAGAACCATGAAGACATAATAAAGTGGTTATTGTTTCAAAGCTCAAATTTTTGGAGCTAGTTAGTTATAGATAGATAACCAAAACAATCACTTCTGAGGTGTGCCAGACATCGTGTTTGCTAATCATTTTCATAAATGATGTTATTTAATCCGTTCAACAAATACTTAGAGATATGTGTCATTAACCCCCATTTTACAAATGAAGAAACTGAAGTTTGGAAAGAATGTCTTACAACTAAGAATGAGCAGAAGCAGGGCTTGAATCCAGGGCCCTTCTTGATGTGGACTCGACATTCCCAACCATCACATTACATGGCCAAGTGGGGAAGTCGAAGGCTGAAAAACACAAAACATTTTGGAGTGAATCACGATGTCTCCCCTAGTGTGAGCTCTTTATTTATTTATTTATTTATTTATTTACTTATTTATTTACTTACTTAATTATTAAAAAAAAAATTTAATGTTTATTTTTGAGAGAGACAGAGACAGAATGCAAGTGGGTTAGGGGCAGAGAGAGAGAGAGGGAGACACAGAATCTGAAGCAGGCTCCAGACTCTGAGCTGTCAGCACAGAGTCCAACGCGGGGCTCAAACCCACGAGCTGTGAGATCATGACCTGAGCCAAAGTTGGACGCTCAACCGACTGAGCCACCCAGGTGCCCCTAGTGTGAGCTCCTTTTAAGCTTTCCCCTCATTGTCTTTTTCATCCTGGACTACTGAGAAGTGACGAAGATTCTGGAAAGATGATCAATAAGTAGGCGGATGGTATAAATTGGAGATTTTATTATAGTTTTGACACATTTCATAACAAGGACTAATCATCATCCTCGGCGTTCAGTTGTCATTTGAGAAAATGTAAACGCCACATCTGCTCACTGCCTGCCTTTTCTTCCAGACAAAAGAACACATGTTCCTAACAAGGGAGTGTATTTTCTTCCTCACCCTCAGTCACCACTAGAGAAGCCTGAGCTTTGAGACAGGTGAGGAATGACCTCTTCTTTATAGGCTCTCCTCTCCCCCACAGCCCAGGCAAGCTTCCAGAACCACTCTGGGCCCTCCAGGTTTTAGAGATCATCTTGGTCCCCACCTCAGGTTCATAGATGAGAAAACAAAGGTCCAAACAAGGAGGTGTGGCTTCATCAAAAATATACTGAGAGCTGGCTGTGGCAGGGTCAGGCTGGGACCACATCTCCAGGTTCCTTTTCCAGTGCTCTCTGAAGCCCAAGACCCTCTGGAGTCTCCTCTCTAGCTGCAAGCAAGCCCTAGACTCCTGATGGAGGTGACCTGAGTCTAGAAGTCTGGAAGAGTGCTGAGAACAGCCAGCTCTTTTGAGCCCAAGACCTCAGCAGCCAAATGTTCAGCACCATAGACAGCTCCACCAGGCTATTTACTTGGGAAGCTCTTTGCCCTATGAGGAAGTGTCAAGGGAGAGAAAGAGAAAATTATTGGAATGATTTTGGAGAGAATCTAGTCCACCTCCCTCACTTCGCACGGGAGGAAACCCAGGAAATGATTAGTCCAAGATCACACGGCAAGTCAGTACGAAGCTAGAGAGGAGGCCCAGTAGCCCATCTCACACCTCTTCAGGGCCCACATGACTTACTAGTGGCACAGCCAGAGCTTGAATCAAGGTCTCCAAAATCTACATCTCTTGTCTTTGGGGATGGCAAGGAACGAAAAGAAAAAAAGAAGTAAAAAGAAACTGAAAGAGCACCCGGCCCTGATGGGAAGGCCTGTGATTTGGCCTCTAACTTCAAGTCCTGGACAGGAGCTTCCTACTTCCCTAAGGTGATGTGGCCTTTTAGAAACAATCTAGTTACCACGGCAACCTCATCCCAGGTTTCATCTCCATGGCAATTCACTTTTTTCACCCGTCTGGTAAGTCCACATGTGATTGCCCATATGTACATTGCAGAAAAATTAATATATGATCACATTTTTAGAAGTGCAATATCTCATTATCCCAGGCTGCAATCAGGAACATAAGGCAGGATCCAGGGTAGACAGAGTCTGTGGCATCAAAGACCCAGAGCAGTCTTTGGGGGCCTCTCAGCCTTCTCACTACCATCGCGAACCTTTCCTCATCTTTCCAGATCAGCACACCTTAAGCTCGCCCTGGGTATAAAAAAGTTCTCCCTTTCCGTATCCTCCCTGGTGTCCTGCCCATGACACAACCTCAGAGTGGCCTGGGACAGGAAGGAGGCTGATCCTTCTGACCGCAACCTCTGCGGGACCCAGGAAGGCCTCCTCCTGCTTGCTTTGGCCCTGCATCTCAGTTGAGGGCATCCCTGTTTCCGCCTTTTGTGACAGACCACGTTGCATGCCTGAACTGCGGACTGTGGGCACCTTCTTCAATACGACCTAATCGGCCAACTACTGTTTAGGAAGTCGCCATCATTTCTAGTCCACTGAGGGCACCCTTCTTATTTTCCAGCAACGCTATGGATTTTCTTTACTGTCAGTCCTGATGTTCGTAATGATGTAGAGCCGGCTGGAGTATTCTGTCTACCATTTCGACCTAACCCTCTCCTTCTCTCTCTACTTTATTTTTTATAATAACAGTGTTCGCCGTATGGCCTGTCAAATGATGGTGCTGGGTTGTTTCTCTCGCCCTCATCTTCTTCATCATCCGTAATAGTCCCTTTCATGCACGGGGCGTTGCCCTCACATGTGCAGCGGAGAAAAGGGAGAAGTGCTCACAAAAATATTCCTGCAACATCCCAAACAACAAAACAGAAAATCAAGGCATGCTCTCATTTCCAAAGCTCAATGAAAATTATGAAATGTACCAGTTATTCACCTTCCAAATACCTTTTGAGCTCAGATAGACCTGAATCTGATTCTACCAATGGTTAGCTGTGGTCTTAAATGAGTGATCTAAGCAATCTGAGCCTTGCTTTCTCAAAGATGACAGCAATATCTGCCCTGCAGAGATTATTAGATATGGGCTATAGAAAAATCAGAAGGGATTATGAGATAAAATAGGAAAACTGCTTCACACCATTTCTGGCATGTGAAAGATCTTCTCTAAATGGCAAGTATGCTTATTAGCACCTAAAAGGGGAATCATTCCCGTGAAAATTTTATTTGTCTCTGACTAAGGAGAACGCCCACCCTTCTCCTCGCGTTTGATTTGATCACATATCCTTGGTTCCTATGATGAGTGCGGCCCCTTGAAAGCAGGGGGCTGTGTCCTCAGCTCAACAAAGGTTTGTGATATTCCTAAACTAAATAAGGCACCATGGCGAGTGCTGTAGAAAATACATACACAGGGAAAAAAGCTCTGGTCCTCAGGGACAATGCAGTGAAGGAGACAGACATGAACACCAGAGTCCATAACGCAAGGCAGAGAGAGGCCCATGCCATCCACCTTGGCAGTGTGCCTGGTGGTCAGGAGTGGGAGCTCAGAAACCAGTCTGCCTGAATTCGGGATCCCAGCTCCACTTACTGGTGGTACAACCTCAGACTAGTCTCTTACCCTGAGGCTGGGCCTCAGTTTCCTCAAATGTAAAATGAGGATGCTACTAGAAGCCACCTCTTAGGACAGTTAATATATGAACAGAACACATAGAAGGGCTCAGTAAACATTACTGTTATGTAGATATACGAAGATATGTGATAGAAGCGATCAAAATTCTGTTTCATGGATGAGGCTGCACTTGAGCTTGACCTTTTGGAGAATGAGCAGTTATAAGAGACAACGGAGGGGAAGAAAAGCTTTTGAGGGAAGCAGAGCACCGGGAGCCGCGGAGTGTGAACTCCGTAGCATCTTCAGAGTGGAGACTGGGGGCCAGATCACCGGAGCCGAGAGAGAAATGCCGTGAAAGGGGCTGGCACAGAGGTTTAGGACAGCCCTTGCGAGGTCAACCAGCACCAGCATGATACTCGCAACCAGTTATCCAACACCTCCCGTGGGCAGAGCACCGCGCCCAGCTCAGCCATCGTTGTCTCCTGGAATTTTCTCAACAAACACAGGAAGCAGGCTTTATGATCCCAATTTGACAGATGAACAGTGTGACTCAGAACACTTCATTAACTTGCTGCTGGTTCTGTAAAGCCTAAACTCATTCCCCTCCCTTCGCCTGCTCCCCGACACCAGCGCCCCTGCACGGATGGTCACACGGGTCTTCAGGACACAGGTGGCAAGCAGGGACTACATAAGACCGAAACACCAAGGGCTTTCTCTTGGGATCAGCGCCACCTGACGGGTCACTGAACAAGGAAGAGCCTCCTGATTCTGAAGCCTGTTTCCACCCGCAGATGTTCTGCTGCTGTTGGTCTGGGGGGTGCGATATGAGCAGCAGGGCTTTGAAAGCTCAGCCGGGTAATTCTCACGAGCTGTCAAGTTGGAAATCATGGGTCCAAGGGGAGGGCTTGCACCAAAAGCATTGCTGCTGACGCCTGGCCCTTGCTGTGGCTCTCCAGACCTGCTCCAATGGCTCTGTACTGGGCCTCTCCTGCAGCAGGGAGCGGGGCCATGGTGCAGGCCTCCACGGCTGGGCCTCCCTTCAGCCCTCCACTGCTCTGGGTCCCTCTTCCTGTCCCAAGTCTTTCCTCCTCATTGCCCTTCCCAGGTCCCCAGAGCCTTCTTATGGCCCAAACTTCCCCTTCCCCATGAGGGACCAATCTGGCTGCCCTCCTGGAAAGGACTCAAGACCCCCAAATTGATCCCATTTCCCTCCTTGATCCTGGCCAGAGCACCACCCTCATTTTCCCCTCTGTGGGGCCCACACAGAGCAAGGCAGGGAGACTGGCTGGTTTCAGCAGGAGGGACTGATGGCATTTCTTTCCCTCCCTCTCCCGTTCCACAGTAGGGGTGAAGCTTTGGGAAGCAGAGAGAGGGGTAGAGCCCAGGGCCCGGTTTTGAGGAAAGGTCGCCCTTCCAGGGAGGCCTGGGCCTGGTGTGGTGGAAACCAGACAGCAGAGTCCACGTGGGGAGGGGAGGAAGCCCCCTCGAGGCTGGTAACTGCTTTTTCTTCGAAGCCCAGCCATAATCACCCTCAATGTTGTTACGGTAACAGGACCTGGAACAGGAAAGGAACCCCAGCAAGAAGGTGAGGGTTGCAGGTAAGATCCCCGGAAGCCTTGCTGAACTTCACCTTTGGAGCGCATGTCTGTCAGCCTGGCCCAGCTCAGCAGGAAACCAGCAGTTTGCACAGCATGACCCGCAGTGATGGAGGCTGTCCCCTGCCTGGGTGGCTGTGGCGTCAACATCCGGGTCCCATGTCCTGGGCTTTCTGCCCAAGCTTTCCCCTGCCAGACAGGCCCCAGGAGAAACGCAGGTTCACAGCCAGCCTGCAAGCTCCCATCAGAACCCTGTACCCCCAAATAGATTTCGTCTAAATAGATTTGCTGGTACCCGCCCCCCCAAAATAGAGGTCATCATCAGTAAAAGGTAAAGTGGGAACAATGCTAGAATAATGCTGCCCCAAAGGGTTGGTATGAGGATGAATTTAGATAATGCCCTTAAAGTGAGTAGCATAAATAAATAAATAAATAAATAAATAAATAAATGTAGGTTACCATCGTCGTAATCTGGTTTGTGGAATACAGCGCCCTTTTGGGTGCAAAGGAAGATTCAAGGCTCTGGTGTCCGAGGGTGTCTCTGCGTCAGAAGCTGTCCATTGGCCTGCCCGGCTGGGCCAGCCTAGGTGTGGATAGCTCCAGGGGTACCAGTCCCCCGGTGATGTGGTCTTTGACTCCTCCATGATGGTAGGACACACATAAAGCCAGACGATCGTCTTATAGGAGCTGGTTTCCTGACTCTTGCTTATTTTTTTTTTTCCTCAGCATTCCAGAGTGTTCCCCATGGATTAAACTCTCCATTTCTACGCACTGGAGTTACAGATTCCTCTGAGTTTGGAGGCATATGGCGGCAAGAGTAAGCAGGTGCTTCCTCAGGGCACTTCCCCAGTGGCCATGCCAGAGGCCTAGATGCTTGCCTGTTCTCTGGAGTTCAGGGATCTGGACATCCCGCATATCCCTCGTGACCTTGAGTAACAAGAGAGAATCATGAGCTGCACTCAAGGGATGCTATTCAGAAATCCTTCTAAAGTCCTTTGTATAAAATGTGTGTGTGCACGTGCACACATACCTTTTGCCCCAAATTGGAATGCTGGACGTGGGCTATTTTTGTGGGTACCCACAACCATCACGCTTCCTTCTTTCCCTCTGAAACCCCCCTTAATGCTCAAGGCTGCTCTTGGTCTGCTGCTGAGTCGGGGTCTGGGGAGGTTCAGGGAGGGTGACTCCCGGCAGCCAGCCGAGCACGGCTGTGCCAAGTGGGCTCCAACAAACAAGTGGGAAAGTGAGTAGCTGTTGTGATGTGAGCCCTCCCTCCTGTCCTCCATTCCAGGGGCCATCTTGCTAGTGAGAGCACCCGACCCCAGAAATTGCATCCCTTGGGACACCCGGCGGGGGCAGGGGGGCTCAGTCTGGTTGAACATCCAACTCTGGATTTCCACTCAGGTCACGATCCCAGGGTCATGGGATCAAGCCCCGCGTTGAGCTCTGTGCTGAGCATGGAGCCTACTTAAGATTCTTGGGGCGCCTGGGTGGCTCAGTCGGTTAGGCGTCTGACTTCAGCTCAGGTCACGATCTCGCGGTCTGTGAGTTCGAGCCCCGCGTCGGGCTCTGGGCTGATGGCTCAGAGCCTGGAGCCTGCTTCCGATTCTGTGTCTCCCTCTCTCTCTGCCCCTCCCCCGTTCATGCTCTGTCTCTCTCTGTCTCAAAAATAAATAAACATTAAAAAAAAAAAAGGAAAAAAAAAGATTCTCTCTCTCTCTGGGCTGGCATGTCACCTCCCCCACCCTTTAGGTACAGGTGTGACCTTGAGCCCCTTGCCTAACCTCCTTGGGCCTCAGATTCACCACCAGTGAAAGGTAAAGTAGGGATAATGCTAATATCTGCCTCAAAGGATTGTTATGAGGACAAAATTGAATAATGCCCAGTTTTAGCCCTTCCCCAGATCAGACACTTGCAGACAGTGGAGCCACGCACTCGCCCTTGGCCGATGAGTGGCATCTTTCTAGCCCGTTAACACCGCTTTACTCTAATTCTGCATCTCCAAGAGGTGCCTGGGTTCTGGGCAACGGGGTATCTCATAATGGGGGACTGAAAATTCCCTGAATACAGCTGCATATGGAGGTCATTTTCTGCATTTTAAATGTCCTGGGTCCTCCGCGCCACAAAGCCCTCTCCCACCCTTGCATCCCCCCCCCCCCCCCGGCAGCAAGGGCATTTCTTCCCACTACTCCTGCTCCACACTACAAGGACGGTGTCCAAGCAAGCCCTTAGATGGGGCTTTGGCCTTGTAATTTACCTAGATCTAGCGCCCCACCAACCCCCCGATTAACTTTTTATTCACTGTTCTGATATATTAATTTTGCTTTTCTTCCCTTTTGCAGGTAAGTCACTGATTTTTCTTTTTTTTTCCCCTCACGGAATAGATTCCAATTTCCCAAAGATTTCAATAATCTCCCCAGCTGTCTGGCCACCCCGCAGGACCTGCCCATTCCCCTCCGGGACTACGGCCTCCTGGCCTCCTCCAAGTGGGGTCTCAAGAGCCCCCCACTTACCCCCCACGGCTCCGCAGTCAGGCGACCAACCCGCCTGTGAGGTACACAGCGCACCCACCCCGCCCCAGCCAACACACCTTACACTTACACACACACTCCGTGAAGAGTTGCGAATGGGAAGCCGCCGGAAGCCCGACGG
The DNA here is from genome assembly GCF_018350215.1 of Panthera leo. Classification (NCBI taxonomy): domain Eukaryota; kingdom Metazoa; phylum Chordata; class Mammalia; order Carnivora; family Felidae; genus Panthera; species Panthera leo. The sequence goes on along the minus strand of NC_056692.1, from coordinate 43,399,016 downwards.
CAGCAGGTTTATTACCACGGTTCTTTTCAAATGCAAAATCCGGCCCACGAGCTCAGGGATTCGGATTCCTCAACTTGCCCCACCCCGCAACTCACCCGCACGCGGACGCGTCTACGTACGCACAAAACTCCCCCGCACGTGACCTCAGCCCCACGCAGCCTCCCACGACCTCTCCCACCCCGCCACGCTGAGGCGCACACTGGACCGAGCCGGGTGTGGAAGTCCCTTCTCGCGCCGCCGCCTCGAGTCTCACGGTGTCCCCGGGCCAGGGCGCCCCGAGGCCCGTCGCTGTTCCTCGCGCGGCCCGCCGGGCGGCGGCGGCAGAGCCCGGGAGGGGCACGAGGGTCCCGGTCTCCCTTCTCGTCCGCTTGCGACCGGGCTGGCGGGGACGGGCCGAGGCGGCCTCAGTACAGCCCCAGGATGGCGGCGCCCACGTCCTTGGAGGGCCGGCGCTCCTCCACCAGAAAGTTGATCATACTCTCCGACTTGATGAGCAGGTTGCAGCCCAGGAAGAACACGCCGAAGACCACGGTGAGCGACAGCACGCAGAGCACAGCGATCTGCGCCACGCGCGACACCCACAGGCTGCGCTCGTCGGGCGTCAGCCCCGCGGGGACCCCGTCGGTGGCGGCCAGCGGCGCGCCCCCGGGGCAGCAGCCCAGCCACGTGCCCAGCCCGTGGCTGCGGTTCCCCAGGGTGGCCCCGCCGCCGCCGCCCAAGCCGCCCGCCGCCTCCAGGCCGCTGTGGTTCAGGAAGGTCGCGTTCATCGCGGCTCGGCGCCCGGGGTCTCGGCGCGCCGGCCGGGGCGCGCGGGGAGGCTGGCCGGCGCCCGCGCTCCCGGAGATGCTGGGGTCCAGCCGCGGGCGGGGAGAGGGGAAGGCGGGAGGCCGCCCGCGCGCCGGCACCCCTCGGGCCGCCTGGCCCTGGGCACCGGGCGGGAAGCGGCGGCCCGGAGGAACGAGCAACAGGCTGCGCGGGAGCTGGAGCCGGAGAGCCGAGCGCGGGTCGCGGTTGCCTGCTGCGCGGCTCGCCGGCCCCGCCGCCCCTCCCCTAGCAACGGCCCCGCCCCCTCCCGCCTCCTTCCTGCTCCCCCCCCCCCTCGCGGCGCCCCCCCCCCCCCCCCGGAGTCCTCTGGGTCCGAGAAGCGGGCAGCCCCGCCCCGGGGGCAGTGGCGGAGGGTTTCGGGCTGGGAAATCTCCCCGAGGCGCCCATTCCGGGAATCGGTGCTCGTGGCGGTTCATCTCCTCCTGAAGTCGGCCCTAAATTTCTGCTCCGCTCTTTGGCTCCCAGTAAACCTTCCTGGACATCAGAGAAGTAGCTCTCACCCCCGGCGTTGGCTGCCCTCTCCTCTCTCCCTTCTCCATTGGGGCGGTGGCGCTGGGTCCGAGCGGTCCCGCCACGCCCCTACCCGCTCCTCGCTGCTGTCCCCAGGCTGAAAGCTGTGGCTGCGGGGCGTGCTGTCTTCGTCCTTCCCACCCCACCCCCATCCTGCCCCATTTGATTTTTTGTTTTTAATTCAAAAAGAAGTTATTGAGGTCTCCCCCCCCCCCCCCCCGGTTCCTTTTGGCAAAAAACGCACCATTGCAAACTAGAAAGTATGGATTAGCAAAATGAAAAAAAATCGAAAACCTCAAAATCCTACCCCCCAGAGTGTCGACGTTACCACCTTGGTACAAAATCTGGGCTTTTTTTCTTTGCGAGTCTCCATACATTTATTCAAATAGAGATGCATTGTTTTGCCATTTAATTGTGTATCTTTTCGTAGTGATAAATATTCGTCTACAACAGTGGTTCTGAATATTCTGGAGGACTTATTATGTCGGGGTTGGGAGCCCCAGAATGTGCATTACTAATACGCTCACAGGTGATGTTCATGCTGCTTCCGGGTCCTGCTTTGAGAACTACTGATCTGTAATACAATTTTTAGTGAAGGAATGGTGTTTCAAGGGTAGAGACTACTACCATGTATTTAAGGAAGATGTTTATTTTTGGATATTTTAGTTGGCCCCCTTTTTTTGCATCAGAACCAATATTACCATAAAGAGCCTGTATCAAAGTGTATGCAAAAACTATTTTTTTCTTGATTTTTTGAACAATGGACCCACAGAATCCAAAGATTACATCCTACCAAATTGCTCTGCAGAAATGAACCAGTTTACACTGCAGCCCTATGGGGAAGGCGGGGGGCATTGCCCCCGATCCTGGTTATTGTCATTATTTTCATAATCTTTGCCTGTGTTTATGGGATGTGGGATGGTTTCTCATCCTTGTATAATTTGCATTCTTTGAGCTGTGGAGAAGGAAGGAAAGCATCTAGGAGTCTTTGAGTCCAGGCAGAAGATCCTGTGGGAGGCTTAGATTCTGCTGGTGGTGGCGGAGGGAAAGACCTGAGGATGGAAAGGGCTTGGCAAGTGGGTGTGAGGGTACCCAGGATGTCCTCAGCATGGAGTATCTCAAAGCCACCGCTCCGCCATTAGAACTAATTCACGTGTGTGTGTGTGTGTGTGTGTGTGTGTGTGTGTGTGTGTGTATCTCCTGGGAAGCTATTAAGTTTCTCATTTTAAACATGAAGAAGGGTGCCTGGGTAGCTCAGTCGGTTACGCATCAGACTCTCGGTTTGGGCTTGGGTCACGGTCTCGTGGTTTGCTGAGTCTGAACCCCACGTCCGGCTCTGTGCTGGCAGTGCAGAACCTTCTTGGGATGCTCTCTCTTCTCCTTCTCTCTCTGCCTCTCCCCCCACTCACAGTCTCTGCCTCTCTCCAAATAAATAAACTTTAAAAAACATTTAAAGATGAAGAAACTGACACACGTAAATACACACACAGAGACACCCAGGAGAGATTGACGGATAGACCTGGCTCACTTTCCTCCATCCTGGAAAAGCCGCTTGGGACAAGGGCACTCACAATTTTCTGGGCAGGAGTCTCCCTGCCCTGACTACCCCCCAGAGCCAGGATAGAACAGGGAGACAGCAGGTTCCTGATGAGATATTTTGTTCCCTGCTTTTGACCAGTTGGATTTCTTTAGAGAAATGCTTGGTTATGTCCTTTGTCCATCGTTCTCCTGAGACCAACCCCTGACCTTGAATAATATACTCTGGACGTGGAGCCCATATTCTTGACTCCATCCGGCTGAGGTCAGGCTGCCTGTGGCACAGAAAGCAGGGGCGGGAGGAGTAAAGGTGGGGTCTAGGGGCCTGCGTACTCCAGCAGGAGGCTGTGAGGAGACAGATGGCTGACCTTCCCTTTATTAAGCACCTACTATACGCTCAGTGCATTAAATATATTACCTCACTGTTAACCAGCCCTTGGTTCCACTGGACTGTCCTCTTGACATGAGAAAACAGAGGCTCAGAGTGGTTAATTGGCTTATTGAAGATCACACAGCTAGTTAAGCATCAGAGCCAGAATTTGAGCCCAGCCCTGTCCTGTTCCAAAGCTATGTTCTTAATTATTCCCACTCCCCTCTCTTCCATCATCCCTGCGCTGGTTTCTGTAGCTACCTGCGGGGAAGAGGAAGGTGCTGTCTTTTTGACCTGTGGTCAGGAAGGGAGAGAGAGAACATGGGCTTGTGCAAGTAAGCAAAGACCACCCAAGTGAGAGCAAGCAAAGGCTGTGTTTTCAGAGCTCGCTACCACAAGGGAGTCAGCCCCCATCGCTTGAGTTTGGAAGAGAATTGAAGGCCGGCCGAGGAATAGGAGATCTTTATAATGGGAGACAGGGAAGGCTTCAGGTTCTGCTCAGAGGCTGTTGGCATGGAACCTGTGGATGTGCTCGCTAGAAAGGGGGGTGCCCTATGTGATTGGGTTCGGGGAGCATGTTTGGCTTTTCCCAGTTTGTCCTACGTTGGAAGCAGGGGCAAAATGAGGGAAGCTGTCGGCTCTTGGTCCAGTCTCGGCTGCGTCTGGGCTATTACTACACAGGTATGCTTTGGCTTCCCAGACTAATGGCAGCAGAGAGTGGTTTCCCTCCTTGGCTGTTGCTACAGGAAGTGATCAGAGTTCTGTTTTTCTGTATGGCGTGGCCCCTGTTTGTCTGTGTATCTGGTCTCTCAGACTCCTCCCCAGAGTCCTGGAGGAGGGGCCTTCCTGGCCTGGTGCTGGCCAGAGGCTCCCTGCCTCGGGCTCCCTCCTGCCTTCTGCCCTTTCTGGAGCCCCTGGTCCCAGTAAGTCTCCTTGCTGTTTGCTGTGCACCGTCTCAATTCTCATAATAGCCCCCAAAGGGAAATTATATTCGTTATCATTGCCGCATCATAGCTCATCCCCAAATTTAGCAAATATTGATGATTTCACAGTTTTCTGAGGGCCAGGAAGCCAGAAGCGGCGTAGCTGGGTGGTTCTAGCTCAGGGTCTCTTGTGAGGTTGTAGCCCAGGGGTTGGTGGGGGCCACAGTCACTTGAAAGCTCGCCTGGGGGTAAAGGGTTGGCTTCCAAGATGGCTGCCTGACACAGCTCTTGTCTTGAGGCCTCAGTTTCTGCCCAGGTAGACCTTTCCACAGAGCCCCTCTTGAAGAACGTGCTTGGCGGTGGGCCACGCGTGGGAGGGGTGGAAGAGTGAGCTTGTAGAGGGCAGTGGGTTAGCTATCATTGTTATGTAAGCTTCATGGCAACCTCATAGAGAGAAACCATTAGCCCCATTTGACAGATGAGAAAATGGAGCCTCTGGAAGGAGAGAAATTTTGCCTGAGGTCACAGCCTGTAGCTGATATGGCCAGGATTTAAGCCCTTCTCTACCTTAAAACCTAACCCTAGCTCTTTCCAGCCCTTGGTGTGCGTCCAGGGGGGTGGGGTGGGCTTCGTTGTTAGGGAAAGACGCCCCTCCCCCAACCCCCAGAGCCTCCAGGAGGCCTCAGGAGCCTGAGAAGTTGTCTGTCAACTGGGTTGCCTTCTCTGCTCTAGAGACAAGGAAGCTGGTGCCTCTGGGCCCAGCTGCCACCCACACAGGACTATTTTTACCCTTCACCTCAGTGACAAGTCTGCATCTCCCCGCTCTGGAAAGGCCATCTGGGTAGTCTGGCTGTCCCAGGAAGAGCCTCCACCCTGAGGCCACCGTTTATGCCCCGCTGTTCCCGCAGCTGTTTCTAGATGAACCTGTAGCTCTCCGGCATGCCTTGGCCAACCGAGGTCAGTACGATGCCTCCATCCCCTGGATTCCTGTCAGCACAGAGCCCTACGCAGGGTTCGAACCCACGCACCGTGAGATCGTGACCTGAGCCCAAGTCGGACACTTAACCCACTGCGCCACCCAGGCGCCCTGGGGCCATTTTAACGATACGAATGATTTTCAGACTACACACAGAAACACTTGAAAACTGCAAATACATGACTGTTGTATAACGTACTTCAGGGAGTCTGAGAACCTTTGGACATAATTTATTTTCTGAAGTGGTCTCAAACAACCCCCTAGGATCCTGCGTGTGCTATTCATTTGTTTGGCAAACTCTCCCCGAGCCGGTAAAGGTTGCCTCCTGCCAGGTTCCTGTCCAAATGATCTCATGTTTCACCCTGGCAGACGGGAAGTTAATAATGTTTTACTGCCCCTCTCACAGAATTAAAATAAACACAATTGTCAGGTTCAGCCTTTGTCCCCCATGCAAAGTGGAAAGCAGAGGAGCCCCCCCCCCCCCCCCCCCCCCCCCCCCCGGCAAAGCAGCAGGAGGGAGAGACACGGAAGGGGTTTCTGTGCAGTAGTAGAAAGGGGGCAGTGCCTGTGTCAGTAGCAGGGCAGACAGCTGAGACACAGATCATGGGGGATGGTGGAGCTTCGCACCCCCCTCCCCCCACCTCCCCTCCCCCCACCTGTCCGATTTGTGTTTTGGAGAATACCTGGATATGGAAGACCTAGGATCTATTTCTGCTTCTGCCCCTAATTGACTGTGTGCCCTTGAGCAAGTTAGTCATTCTCCCTGGGCCTCGATTGGCTCATCTGTAAATCAAGGGACCTGGATCAGATCATCTTCAGTAAAACTGCATTTACAAAAACAGGTAGTGGGTCAGACGGGCCATGGTCTGCCTTCCTCGGCTCTACATTTCCTGAGGGGTTCAGAGAGCACGGCGCCCAAGATCTGTGCCTGGTCTGCACCTAGAGCGCTGCCTGGGCCCCCATTACCCCAGCTGTGAAATAAGGAGCATGATTAATACCTGCGTCCCGTGAACTGCCCCTTAGAGGTGACACTGACCAAAAGAGGTCTGTTTAATACAGGACTTCTCAGAGCCTTTAATATGTTGGTGTGCATTGTGAATTTCCCCGGGGCGGGGCGGGGGAGGGGATGCAGGATGCAGCATTTAACTAACACAAACTAATATTTTTTGCACGATGTACCTTTCAGCACAGTTTGGGAAATGCCCTGTCATCTCCCTAGAGTCTCAGTTTTCTTCCTTCCTTGTAAAACAGGGATGATGACAGCACCTGCCCCCTAAAGTGTCGGGATGGCTGAACGGGGTAGTGCCTGGAAACAGGCCTGGCACAGAATAAATGTTCAATAAATGCTGGTAGCTATTATTTCTAATAAGGTTCTTCCTTTCCAGCTCTGGCATTCTTTTCTTCCAACTGGAGCATGTAATTAAACTCCAAAGCATCTGGCCTCCCCTGTTGAAAGAACAAGCCCAGAGGAAGGAAAAAGGAAGAGAAAGATCCCTCTGGATTGTCCATTTGTGCACCGGCCTCACCGCCGGTTGTCACAACAGGGGAATGTAGCAAGATGCCAACCCCTAACGACAAGGCTTGGGGGGGGGGGAGTCTGGGGATCCCTGCTCAGCTCAGATGCGGTGGGGCGCATTTGAAAGGCACACTGGGGAGAGGTGGGATCAGTGTCGCTTTAGAGTCAAGCAGAGGAACCCAACCCCATCCTGCGTGGATCAGCTTCCCTTTCCCACTGTCCTGGGCACAGCGATCCTGGCCACGTTTAGGTATGTGTGACATGCTAGGGGAACAGTGACAGGGAGAGCTGAGTCAGAAACGGCACGTAGGAAAATTCAGGCAAGGAAAGGCAATCCCAGAGAAACAGCATCTGCGGTGGCTTAGAAGCTCACGGGAGCTCGGGCTGTAGTGGCAGGGACCCAGGGGTGGGGCGGTAATGCAGAGGACTGTCAGGGGAGAAGGCTAACGAGTGCACAGGCCAGGACACCAGAGACTTTATTAAAGTCGGCCGTAAATGTCAGGTACGTTCCCCTGTAGGAAACACACACACATACACACACACACACACACACAACTCACTCACCCTTTTCTGCATTTTTCAAAATTTTGACCGTGAACATGTATAGCTTTTATAAGAAGCACGTTCATTTATTAGAAGAAAAAAATAATATTTTTGAAAAAGAAAAGAAAATGATCACCCTTGCGACCATGCGGAGACCAGTCGGGGGTGGGGGGCTGCAGTTGACCAGGCGAAAGGCAGTGATGAGCAATTCCACTCACAGGTATATACCCAAAAGGGTTGAAAGCTGGCACAAATGCACATTCATGAATGTTCATAGCAGTGTTACTCACAATAGCCACAAAGTAGACTCAAAGCACCAAATATCCATCAACAGATGAATGGGCAAACAAAATGTGATCTATCCAGACAATGGGACATGATTCATACAAAGTACTGACACGTGCCACAACGTGGACAAACCTTGAAAATGTTCTGCAAAGTGCAAGAAGCCAGACCCAAAAGGTCGTATGTGGTACGACTTCGTTTATATGAAATCCCCAGAGTGGGTTAAGTCCACAGAGGCAGAATGCAGACCGATGGTTGTGAGGGGCTGACAGGAGAAGAGAACGGGGAACAACAGCTTGACAGGTATGAGACAAAGAAAGTCCTAGCACTTGGAACCCTGAGCTGTCCCACAGTTTGGTAACACAGCTTGGTAAGCCTTTCAGTCCCTCTTTGTGAGTTAAGCTACCTCAAGCTGACTTTTGGTCACTTACACCAAAAAAGTTCTATCTTCTTCACCTGATACATTCTATAAGCCTCTTCGCCAAAGTTCTGGAGTCGAGAACAAGGTGATCAAGGGGCTCCTGGGCAGCTCAGTCGGTTAAGCGTCCAGCTTCAGCTCAGGTCACGATCTCGCGGTCTGTGAGTTCGAGCCCCGCGTCGGGCTCTGTGCTGACAGCTCAGAGCCTGGAGCCTGCTTCGGATTCTGGGTCTCCCTCTCTCTCTCTCAGCCCCTCCCCTGCTTGTGCTCTGCCTTCCTCTCTCAAAAATAAATAACCATGAAAAAAAACCCCTTTTTTTAAGTATACCTTTTGTTTTGAAATAAAATACAGGAACAAGCACCTCATCCATACAAGGTGCTCCCAGATCATCTGTGACGCCTGCCACTGCAGCCCAGCAGGGAGGCAGGCTCATGGAGACACCGGGGCTCCGTGAGTTAGGCAGGCTGAGTTAAGCCTCCTCCAGTGTTTCCTGGGGTGAGTGTGCCCACATCACAGAATCAGAGGCACGAACGTGCAATTTCCGGCACGAGGTAGGTGCTCAACCACGTTTGCTTCTCTCTCCGCAAGCAGCTCACAGTGAGAGCCTGCAGGCAGTCACCTTAGTTGTTCTTGCAGAAGGAAAAGGATTGGCTTTGCCCAAAGTGGGTCCATAGCTGCCGGTCCCCGGTGCCCGTGCAGCTGTGCTAGCCAGCAGCCGCCGCTCATCAGCTCTGGCTCGGAATCCCTGCTGCCCTGGAAATTTCCCGTGCTGCCCGGAAAGACTCTGGCTTCTCATCATCACTACCTGTTGACCTTCCTATCAATATGCCCTGCATCCACTATCCCAGATTGGGTCCCATCAGCATAAAGAAGGGCTCTCAGTCTTCCTGGGGCTGTACCCCTTTAATAAAAAGGACAGTAGCGGCTGCCATATACTGACCCTACACGTGCCTGAACTTACATCCCACACGCCCTGCCCCTCCCCCCCCCCCCCCCCCCCCCCCCCCCCGCCCCCAGCCTCAACTCTGCAGGGTGTGTGACAGTATTCGAATGTCACAGGTGAGGCTCAGAGAGGTGAAGGAACTCGTTCAAGGTCACACAGCTGGGACGTGGCAGGCCTGTCTGGCTCCCAGGCTTCTCCCCTGCACCACACTGCCTTCTTAGCTGTCCCTGTCCTTCCACCTCAAAACGCAGACGCTCGCCCACTTGATGGGCAGCCAAGTTTGATAACCATTGTTATAAAGGCAGCGATTCTCAGCATTGACTATAGAATCGCCTGGAAAGATTTTCTAGATGCTGGGAGCAGGGTGGGGGGTAGTAACAGGAAGGGGAAGCTCGAGGCCTTTTATAGGGTTGTAGTAACGTTCTACATTTTTTTTTAATGTTTATTTATTTTTGAGAGAGAGAGAGAGAGAGACAGAGCACAAGCAGGGGAGGGGCAGAGAGAGAGGGAGACACAGAATCCGAAGCAGGCTCCAGGCTCCGAGCTGTCAGCACCGACCAACGTGGGGCTTGAACCCACGAACCGTGAGATCCTGACCTGAGCCGAAGTCGGCTGCTTAACCTACTGAGCCCCCCAGGTGCCCCCTCCGCTTGATTTTATAATCTTCATAAGAGACAAGATGTTCAGCACTAGATTGTAACCATACTAGACTCTAACCCTAACCCCAACCCCAACCCTAAACTTAACCCTAACCCCAACCCCAACCCTAACCCTAACCTTAACCTTAACCTAAGCCTCATACTTTTTGATCTGTGTGTTGGATACTTGGGTGTGTCCACTTCTGTGAAAATTGTGGAGGTATACGTTTAGGATTTGTATACTTTTCTCTGTGTAGGTTATTCTATAGCAAAAAAAAAAAAAATTTTTTTAAGGAAATAAAAAAAAGCCGTTGTCCTCAGCGCCTTCGCTGCCTCCTGAGAAAAGGCAGTCTGTGGCCCCAGACTCAACGTCTTGAAGATGCTTTTCACAGCATTGAGCAGTTGTTGGCCTTTGAGTGTGTGCCTGTCCTTGACAATGAACACACCTGCTTTCTTACCGCTGCTGCTTCTCCCTGGGCCGGTGCCGGGCTTAGCTACAAATTGCCCGCTGTTGTGCGGTGACAGGTACTCAATGGTCAGGCCCCATGGCTAGGCTCCACAGTGTCTCCCTCCCACAGTTGGACTGAGAGGACCCCATGCTGCCCAAGTCCCAGGACTTAGGGCAGCAGAGACATAAGCAGCTACAGCAGGGACATAAGCACCTGCGCCTAAGCTGGGAGCCCTCTGCTCACGTCTGCCTTGTATCCTAATGAGTCCCTGGACACATGCTCTCTGGTCTTCACGTACAGACCCGCCAGTGGGCCCATGGATGTTGGAGATGAAGGGTCTGTTTCTCATCATCATCTGCAGCGAGGTGTCGTCACGCGACTCAGTTCTGGCCAAGAGAATGTACGTGGAGTAGTCTGCACAATTCTGGAAATTGCCCTAAGGAGGAGAGTGCTCTTTTCCCTCTGTTCTTTCCTGTTACTTGGGATATGGCCTGGAAGGGCTGCGTTCCAGCAGCCATATTGTGCCGTGGAACAAAGTCATGCTCGAGGATAAGAGAGCGACAAGACAGGGGAGGCTGGGTCCTCGCTGTCATCTTTGCCCCCTGGAGCACCCTGCTGGCTGTGGGCTGACTCCCTCAGGGCATTTAACATGAGGGAGAAATGAGCTTCTACCCTATTCGAGCCGATGACACTTGGGGTTTTTCCATTCCTGTCAACTCAACTTAATCCTAAGTAATACTCAGGGCTTCTGACTTGATCTTTGGCCTGAGTTCCTGCCCAGCGTGAGGAGCAGGGTCCTGGCTTGCTCCCCCCGTGGACTGGAGGGCTGCCTCCACCCCATCTCCGCAGCTGGACCCTGCCAACTGCACCCCATCCGTGCTGCCTGCAGGATTTTGTGTTGCTGGGCTTGCCTCTTGCCTGGGTGGACTACACCCCATCATTCCAGTTGCTTTTCTGGGGTAAGCCCTGCTTCCCTCTCATTCTTTTACCCTTGGATCCTTCCTGTGCCTAACAGGCTGGCCGCTTTCTGGAAAACTACAGCAGGGCCAGTGCCTATAATACCTTCCCCCGTGGACAGTCCAGGAGCAGCCAGTTTCTGAGACATAAAAACAATGGTAAGGTCATTCATTTATTCATTCAGCAGACGAGTGTCTATCACAGGCCCTGGGATCACAACGGTAAGTGAGATGAGGTCGAGAGGCAGGCCTAGCATGGTGGGTACAAGCACAGGCTGTAGAGTGAGAATATCAGACACAGCCATCCAAGGCACTGGAACTGATCACAAGCATTTTCAGTGGTTTCCTTTAAGAATATGTCCATGGCCTTGGCCGTGTGTGCAAGCCCGTATGAGTCACTACACCTGCCTGGTCCTCAGCTTATCTGAACACAACATGGCTGAACTGGATGATGTTTAAGACTCTGTGCAGGTCTGTCCTCCTATGGTAGTCTTGCAAAAACAAAACAAAACAAAACAAAGCACCCAAATCTTGATCTGACCGAACCCCTAGATTCAACTACAGGAAATGCAGAAAACAGAGCAATGTGTGAAGCCACGTCATGGGTTTGCAATCACAAAAACCCACACTGCGGACAATCTGCAGGATACACGACATGCCTTCTCCGGTGATAAATCGCAAGCAAAAAGAGAAAGCTGGAGGAGGAACCTGTGGTTTAAAAGAGATTCAAGAGACATCAGCCAGTCACATCTGAGTGCATCTGATCCCAATCTTGATTGGATCAAACTGTTCGAAGTGTTTTTTGACCGGACACCATTGGAGATTTGAACACTGAATACGTGACGATGTTAAAGAACTGTTGTTTCAAGAAAGATACTAGTGATTGACAAAGCGCAGAGACGCAGCCAGCAGCAGGGGCGTATTATGAAATAGGGCCGGGGAGTAGGGGAGAAGAGACTGCCAGGAGTCTTACCCCCAGCTCGCCCATTAGCTCACTCGAGTCCCTTCCTCTCCCCAGGCCTCGGTTTCCCCATCTAGGGAATGAAGCAGGTGGACCCAGTGTTTAACCTTGGCCTCCTTTTGCTTTGTCTTCACGTGGGCAGCCCTGGAGCCTTTACTCGGTACCGTATCAACCCCACCCTGTGGCCACAGCAGCATAAAAGCAGCAGGAAGGCCGGAAGGCCAGAACCGCTGGCTCCTGCAGAACCTAGAAGAGGCCACCGCCCTGGGGCAACTCGCTTGAAGGATCAAGCTGCAGGATCCCAGGCGGGCTGGTCCAGTCCCGAGGGAAAGGATGAACTTCACTTACTCACGAACCATGGGCACGAGTTATCTGCTCACTGGGATGCTTTGGCCTTGTTCTGATAACTGGGCGTTCTGGTGAGTTCTCTTGGCCTGCATCCTGATCTGGTCAAGCTGCTCAGGACTCCAGCTGAGGTGGGGTACCGCTGCCTCTAACACACTCCTATGGACACACATGAACAATGCCACCGCATTGTTACAGGTCACGTGCCCCTCGATTCCTCGTGCTGGCCTCTGTTAAAGGCCATACTTTCATCACTATGAACATATCAGTCTTAACACGGAACCTCACGCAGTGCAAATGCTTAGCAAATAAATAGGGAAGATTTCCTTCCTGGACCATCAGAGACGCTTAAAATTCTCTGGAAGCATCAGGAACTTTATCTCCAGGAGGATAAGCTGAAATACTCATCGCCTGCTACCAACACCAACCAGTTTCACACATGAATTAAATAATACCCCAGCCCCAAAGAGAAAGAAAGACAATTCTGTTATAATGAGCAGTAAGAGCAGGCACCTGGGTGGCTCAGTTGGTTGAGCCTCCAACTTCGGCTCGGGTCACCATCTCGTGGTTCATAGGTTCAAGCCCCGCATCGAGCTCTGTGTTGACAGCTCAGAGCCTAGAGTCTGCTTCAGATTCTGTGCCTCCCTCTCTCTGCTCCTCCCCTACTCTCTCTCTCTCTCAAAAATAAATAAACATTAAATTTATTTGTTTAATAATAAATAATGTTTGTTTATTTTTGAGAGAGAGAGAAAGAGAGAGAGCAGGGGAGGGGCAGAAAGAAAGACAGGGAGAGAGGGAGAATCCTAAGCAGGATCCGCGTCAGAGCCTGACACAGGACTCAGTCCTACGAACTGTGAGATCATGATCTGATCTGAAACCAAGAGTCAGATGCTTAAGTGAGTGAGCCACCCGGGTGCCCCTGACCATTTCTTTCTTTCTTTCTTTCTTTCTTTCTTTCTTTCTTTCTTTCTTTGAATGTATTTATTGTTTAATTTACATCCAAGTTAGTTAGCATGGTGCAACAATGATTTCAGGAGTAGATTCCTTAATGCCTTTTATCCATTTAGTCCATCCCCCCTCCCACAACCCCTCCTGTAACCCTCAGTTTGTTCTCCATAGTTATGAGTCTCTTCTGTTTTGTCCCCCTCCCTGTTTTTAGATTATTTTTGTTTCCCTTCCCTTATGTTCATCTGTTTTGTCTCTTAAAGTCCTCATATGATTGAAGTCTTATGATTTTTGTCTTTCTCTGACTAATTTCACTTAGCATAATACCCTCCAGTTCCATCCACATAGTTGCAAATGGCAAGATTTCATTATTTTTGACTGACGAGCAATACTCCATTGTATACCCCGTCTTCGTTATCCATTCATCCATCGATGGACATGTGGTCTCTTTCCATACTTTGGCTATTGTTGATAGTGCTGCTGTAAAGTTTGGGGTGCATGTGTCCCTGCGAAACAGCACACCTGTATCCCTTGGATAAATACCTAGTAGTTCAATGGCTGGGTCCTAGAGTAGTTCTATTTTTAATTTTTTGAGGAACCTCCATACTGTTTCCCAGAGTGGCTGCCCCAGCTTGCACTCCCACCAACAATGCGAAAGAGATCCTCTTTCTCTGCATCCTCGCCAACATCTATTGTTGCCTGAGTTGTAACATTAAAAAAAAAAATTTTTTTTTAAACTGGTAAAAAATGAGCAGTAACAGCTACACCCGCCATATTAGTATCAAACCCGGTTTCAAATCCTTGCTCTGCCTCCCACTAGCTCTGTGACTTCGGGCGAGTCACTTAACCTCTCTGCAGCTGATTTCACAAGAGTGCTGTGAAGGTGAAATTGTTCACTGCATACGGTGTTTGGCCTCATGCCCCACACGCTGGGAAGGCTCAGCCTGTGTTAGCAACAGTTCTTACTGGGAATCCTCCGTGGTGGCCTCCCACGGGTGCTCCCCATCTCCTCCCCACCCCCAATTCCACCTCGTCTCCTTTCCCTCGCCCTTATAAAAAATCTTTTCGGCGCTTCATTCTTTAGCTTCGTTGGCTGATGGAATCTTGTCGTGTTTTACGGTTTTTCAGGCAAGGCGGAGAGCCGATAGGGAGGCTACTCCAGGCCTAGGTCTTCCAGAGGCACCTTGAGAATCGCAACTTGCTGGGGCCATCTCCAACTACTCCGTATCAGCCCTGCAGATAACTCATGTGGAGCTATGGCTACCCGCCCACCTTTCCAGGAGGGGAGCACGCTGGAGGGACTTCTTAATTGTGGGTGCCGGCGACTCACGCTTCCTGTATGTGGGCCGCTGCTTCCCCCTAGTGGCCACTGGATAGATTGCACAGCGAGTTGGCCTGAGGACAACGATGTGGGAGAAGTACCTCCCCCCGCCCTGCACCGGGGAGGGGGGCGGTTCTCAACCGTGACGGACCTGTAACTCTCTTCTCATAAAATGTATTGTGTGTAACTATAGTATACCTTATTCAGGTATTGGCCTACACTGAACGACATATTTCTAAAAATACGATTTGGTAATCTTTGACATACGTATATACCCATGAAACCGCCATCACAATCAAGATAGTTAATATCTCTTCGCTCCCCAAAGTTTTCTTGTGTCCTTCAGTAACCCCTCCCTCCGCCCCTTTCTGCTCCCCCATCCCCAAGCAACTACTGGTCTACTTCCTGTCATTATAGATTGGTTGACATTTTCTAGAGTTTCTTATAAATGGAACCGTGCAGTATCTGCTTTTCTTTCTCCTCCTCGTCCTCCTCCTTCTCCTCCTTCTCTCCTCTCCCTCCCTCTCCTTCTCTTTCTTCTTCTTTTTTCGGTCTGACTTCTTTCCCTCAGCATAATCACTTTGAAATTTATCCATTGCATGGACCAGTAGTATATTCCTTTTTATTACTAGGTAGTATTTCCATTGTATGAATGTACTGCCATTTGTCTGCCCATTCAGAATGTTGGTACTTTTAAAAATCAGTCTACTGCCCTAAATATAATAGGAACTGAAAGAAAGGAATAAAACAATAGGTAAATCCCATGTAAATGCTCAGACATGATCGCCCCGGAACATACAATGATGTAGTCAGATACTTCACCTATACATACAGTTACATGGACCCGCTTCTTTGCCGGAGGCTTTGGTTTGGCTCCAAAGGCCAGCGGTTGACCCCTCCACACAGGAGGGGACGATGCTGTGTGGCCTGACGCGTGGGGCCCGAGACTGAGCAGGAGAGGTGGACACAGGCAGATGTCAGCTCCGTGGAAAGATTTCTCACAGGGCTGACCATCAGGGAGGCATGGCCAGTCTCATACGCTAAGGTCCCTATTTGATTTCTCAAAGGTGTGTTTGTATTTTACTTACCTTGCATTTCCCAGCGCAATACCGGGGCTTTCTGTTGGCACTTTTCTGAACCGAGACTTAAGACTTACTTCCTGTCCTCTGCTCTAAAGGCCAGTAGCTGGCATTGGCACATCTCTATCCTGCTGGGAGCCTGTCTCAGGACGGAATATACTTTTATGGAAGAAAGTGTTTAGTGGTGCTTTTGAGGCAACAAGACTTTAGAAACTTCTACTACAGAGGCACCTGGGTGGCTCAGTCAATTAAGCATCCGGCTCACATCATGATCTCATGGTTTCATGAGTTCAAGCCCCGAGTTGGGCTCTGTGCTGGCAGCATGGAGCCTGCTTGGGATTCTCTCTCTCTCTCTCTCTCTCTCTCTCTCTCTCTCCTCTGCTCACTCTGTCTCTCTCAAAATAAATAAACTTAAAAAAAAAAAGAAACTTCTAAAAATAAAGCCTTCAGTTATACTTACCTTCTTGGATAATCTATCCACCATGTTATTATTAAAGGAGTCTGTTGTTTGGTGGTAACCCTTGACTTCAGACTGGCTTGTTCTTGCAAGGAACCCATTCCAGAAACTGAAGAATTTCCTTTAACCAGCTCTAATGCTACAGAGAAGTATCAAAGTCCATAGCAAGTATGGTGGGGCATGTAATATGCGAGGTCTCTAGCCTTTGTTTCTTTTCTTTTTCTCCTTCTCCTTCTCCTTCTCCTTCTCCTTCTCCTTCTCCTTCTCCTTCTCCTTCTTCTTCTTTTGAAAGAGAGAGAGAGAGAGCACGCATGTATGCACCCATGCATGTGAGTAGGGGAGGAGCAGAGAGAGAGAAGGAGAGAGAATCTTAAGCAATCTCCATATCCAGCGTGGAGCCCAATGCGGGGCTCGATTTCGTGGTTCGTGAGATCATGACCTGAGCCGAAATCAAGGGTCGGACGCTTAACTGACTGAGCCACCCAGACCCCCTTCTAGTCTTCGTTTCTTGATTCCGTTTTTAACACGCCACCCACACGTCCCCCCCCCCCCCCCCGCCCCCGAAGTCCCTTAAATATCTTAATGCTTCCATTCTTATTCTTTGCTTCTTGTTGTTTGCCTTGGAAATGTTTTCCTTCTTTTTTCTAACTTCTCATTGCATGATCAGTCCGTTTGTTTTGCTTTGTTTGAAGGAAAGCAGTTAGGACTACACATTTGCTTCTAAATACATTTTGATTAAGTTTCAGAAACTGCCTATGTTCCTTCATTCTCATCGTTTTAGAAACCTGTTATTCCAGATTTTAATTTGCCTTTGACCTAATAATTATGCCGGGGGGAAAAGTATGTGCGTGTTTCTTTGAAAGTCATAAGAAATTGGGTGGTTTCTTTTACACTGTAGCCTGAGTGTGGAGTCTATAGAATTCCTCCTTTGTGGAGAGCTTGACGTGTTATTTGTAGCCTAGTTTAGAGTCAAATTGTGTAAATATTCGTGAAGTAGTTGAGAAGGTGTGTATTCTGTGGGATAAAGTACAAGCCCAATAATAAAGCCAAAAATTCAGTCTTCTAAATATATGGTTTGAATATATTCCAAAGACAGTGGTGGAACATCTCTGGTGTCTCCGTCCCTGTTTAAGTCTAGAAGCTCTGTGGTCTGTACTCATTCTCTTTGATCTCATTGTTTTCCACATGCCTTTCCGCTCTGCACTTGGAGAGCTTTTCAAGTGTGTGGCTCCAGCCTCGAGGAACTTTTCTGTGCTGTGGACTCTGCTCTTTGAGCCTTCAATGCAGATCTCATTCCCGGCACTGGGTTTGGGTTCCTTGCATTCTGCGTTTCGGCAAGCTGTATCCATCTTTCTCATATTTTATGGAGAACTCAAAGCAGACCTTTCCTTAGGTAGAGCAATTTATTTCCAGAAGCATCCTTTTCCAGCATTGCCCTGAGAACTGGCAAGAGAAGTCCCCAAGTGGGCCCTGTGCTTCAGAGTTCCCCACAACGGGGGCGCCCGGGAGGCTCAGTTGGTGAAGCCTCCGACTTGGGCTCAGGTCGTGATCTCGTGGGTCGTGGGTTCAAGCCCCGCATCGGGCTCTGTGCTGACATCTCGGAGCCTGGAGCCTGCTTCGGATTCTGTGTCTCCCTCTCTCTCTCTGCCCCTCCCCCGCTCATGCTCTGTCTCTCTCTCAAAAATGAATAAACCTTAAAAAAAAATTAGAAAATAGAGTACCCCCCAACAAAATAATCAGATTTATTAAGGACCGCACAATGCCTCTGGCGCTCAGCACTCGCACAGCAGGACCTAACCCTAAGCATCCGTGCTCTTCAACAATGTTCAGGCCCCAGGGAGATGCTTCACATCTGACCCTATATTGATGGGGAGAAAAATGCATCAGCTTTGAAAAGTTTAACGAAAGCTTGATGGGCCCCTGCTAGGTACTATCTCTCGGAGGGCAGAGAGATTTTCAGCAGAGAAGTACTTAGGTAAGAAAAAAGACAAATTAACTTGCCAGATCTTTCCTCTCAGCCGGAATGCAACAGATTAAACACAATGAAAGGGCATTTTCTAGTCGTGCTGACTATAGTTTCTTGTTTGCATCTTCTTATTCGTGGTTCTGGGGGTACTACACATGAATTAGGACAGCATTTGCATCCGTTGTAAATGGAAACTGAGGACATTTTTGCGACATTACATAAGCCATGTTACACATTATTCAAATTTGCATGTATATCTAGACTTTAGACATAACGATACTGATTCTTTACACAGGCAGCGAGATGGACACTGAATGCTAGAATTATGAATTTTAACATTTTTATTTAAAAACTCGGGGCACCTGGGTGGCTCAGTCGGTTAAGCATCCGACTTCAGCTCAGGTCATGATCTTGCAGTTTGTGGGTTCAGGCCCCGCATCGGGCTCTGTGCTGACAGCTCACAGCCTGGAGCCTGTTTCAGATTCTGTGTCTCTCTCTCTGTCTGGCCCTTCCCCTCTCGAGCTTTGTCTCTCTCACTCTCTCTCAAAAATAAATAAACATTAAAAAAATTTAAAAAATAAATTAAAAAAAATAAAAACTTACTTATTTGGGGGGGGTGCCTGACTGGCTCAACTGGTAAACATTAAACATTTGAAAAATAAACGTTTTTTAGTATATGTGCTGCCGAAGCGAGCACAATAAACGTTTTTTAAAAATTAGAAGAGAAAGAACATGTGACTCTTGATCGCAGGGTCACGAGTTTGAGCCCCATGTTGTGGTTAAATTTACTAAAAATAAATATATAAAATAAGTAATAAAAAGTTACTTATTTATAAATCAAATTTTAAATTAAATGTATAATTTAAATACAATTTAAGTTAAACTTTAAAATTAAGTTATTTAATAAAATTTAATTAAAGTTTTAGAGAGTATAATGATATACAGTATTTGGACTTACGTATATTTGATATAAAAATTTGATATTCAGTAATTCTAATCTTTATTTTGCCTTCTGCATTATTAGATACTTTTCAATGTTTAAAAAAAAACCCTAACTTTTTGGAAAAACACTGGAAAATTTTTTCATAAAAAATTGTCGCAAAAAAATTAATAAAAAATAAATATATTTACATTTTTGTTCTTTGAATATAATTGTTTTTAATCCTTAAGTAAATTTTAAAATCTTTTTTTTTTAAGAGGAAGTGTGTGAGTGGAGAGGGGCAGAGAGAGAGAGAGAGAGAGAGAGAGAGAATCTTAAGCAGCCTCCAGGCTCAGTGCTGAGCCCCAAGCAGGACTCCATCCCAGGACCCTGGGATCATGACCTGAGCCGAAATCAAGAATTGGGTGCTCAACCGACTGAACCACCCAGGCACCCCTAAGATCTTGATTATCATAACATAATTAGGGGCGCCTGGGTGGCTCAGTTGTTGAAGCATCCGACTCTTGGTTTCCCCTCGTGTCATGACCTCACAGTTCTTGAGTTCAAGCCCCCGCATCAGGCTCTGTGCTGACAGTGAAGAACCTGCTTGGGATTCTCTCTCTCTCCTTCTCTCTCTGACCCTCTCCCACTCGCTCTCTCTGTCTCTGTCTCTCTCTCTCAAAATAAATAAATAAACTTAAAAAAAATAACATGATTAGCGATTTTGCTGAAAGGAAGAGAAGAAAAATTCCATGGGATCGTCATCATCATTTATGAATGAGGTATACGTTTCTTACTCATCCCAACATCGTCAGCCCAAGCTGCAATGTCCTCAGGAAGAAAAGTCTGGAGGCGGAAGGTACAGGGCAGCACTGCCCACTTAAAGGCTCTTCCTGCTACCTTCTTTCCGCCAGCCCCTACCATCCTGTTTCAGAGGGTAATGTAGCCACCGGTAATAAAACTTTCCTTTGCCTCCTTTCTGCTACAGCAGGTGGTGACTAATGACACTAGGATGTGTGAGCTTCACGGGGAGGTGACAGATTGTCAGGTCACCGCTTCACAGGTGGTTAACCCCACGCTCCCTACTAAGCAGGCCTCTCTTGGTTGCAATTGACAGAAACTCACCTCGAACTTGTTGGCGCAGGAAGGGACATTTATTGAATTGCAGGATTGCAGTAAGGGCAAGACTGTGTTTGGGTCCCGGAAAGGGTAGACTCTAGGAATGGAATCCTGTCTGGACTCTGCTCCCTCTTCAAGGAAGCTTATGCTCTCAGATGGGCTGTGTCCACATGATTCCAAACTGTAGGCCTCTGGCCTCACTCCTGAAGGCTTCCCCTGTAAAGCTGAGCTGTTCCACTTAATTTCTATTCAAAATATAGTGGTGGGGGCCATAGGCACACCCTGTCACCCGGAACACAGTGTCCTGTGACTGGCACTCTCCACTACAACCCCATGGGGGAAGGAGTTCCCCCAAAGGTGGTACCACCCACCAAAGGGAAGGGAGGTGAGGAGGCAGAACAACTAGGACCCTCTGTGCTGCCCCACCCAGGGGCCTTCATGACAGCGATCACCAGTCAGTGCTTTGTACTTTCTGCGGGAAGCTTGCATGGGCCTCCGTTTGCATGGTTTGGACCCAAGTATGTCCAGGAGAATGATGACGTCACAGAACTGAGGTTCCAGAAGGCAGAGTGGCCCAGCGCTCCCACCTTCTTTAGAGCATGGGGAGCTGTGAACTAGGCGGGGCTAGAGTATAGTTCATGAGGAAGAGACTCTTCGTTCTACTGATTCTTGAGGAAAGCCCTGGCTGTCTGGGACCTGGGGTCAGAGAGGGGTAGGAGAGAGGTAAGCTTCGGAAGGGGAGGTGAGAATGCATCTACCAGAGGCACCGTATTCCCCATGGAGACCCCAAGGGGGGACTTCATGGGTAGAGAGAGAGCTCACCCGCTTCCCAAGGCTCAGTGACCCCTGGCAAGTCTTGGAAGGAACCTCCTGAGTCAGGGTGGAGCAGGGTTGCATGGGACACACTCATACTAAAAAATTATTTGTTGTTTGTCTGAAATTCTAATGTAGTTGGGCATCCTGTAAAACTTTCTTTACTAAATCTGGTAACGCCAGGGGGAGGGAGAGAAGCAAAAGAATGTTCACAAGCTCAGGCTGGTACGGAGTGAGCTTAGAAGACATCTGTGAGGAAACAAGGCCATTAGGGCAGCCATCTTGCCCAAGCAGCAGCCTGTGGGTGGAGGAACCTAGGCCTTTGCTCTCAGGAACATACACCTGCTTTCAGGGGAAAGATACGCATGCACACACCCACCACACACACACACATGCACACGGTGACAGAAATAGCCCCATTCTGTGTTTTCATGGCATTGATAGTTTTTTTTTTCCAATGTTTATTTATTTTTGAGAGAGAGAGAGAGAGAGACAGAGTATGAGCGGCAGAGGGGGAGAGAGAGAGGGAGACACAGAACCCAAAGCAGGCTCCAGGCTCCAAGCTGTCAGCACAGAGCCCGATGCTGGGCCTGAACCCATGAACCACGAGATCATGACCTGAGCGGAAGTTGGATGCTTAACCGACTGAGCCAGCCCAGGTGCCCCATCCAGTTCTTCACCAAGCTTCCCACCACCTTAGATTTAATATCCATTGATGATTCTTGCCCAAACTAATCTATGATGGCTGCAGAGTGATGATTTTCCAACCTCATGACCACCTCCACGTTTATCACTCACCATCTTATTGTCAGGAAGAGCTCCAACCCCATCCCCGTTATGTATCTGTTTGTCTATTTATTACTATTAAGGACTCAGGGATTCCTATCTCTTTCACTAGATTATAATCTGTCCCTATCCTTATTTTTTTCAAAGACGCTCTAGGCCCAAGGTGGGGTGCTAACTCATGACCCTGAAACCAAGAGTCGCTCGCTCCACCAACTGAGCCGGCCAAGCTCCCCTGTCACTATCTTTATTTGTGTTGATGGCCAAACTGTCCCAGACTACCTTAGAAACCATTCTGTATTAATTCTGTAGCTACGATACCAAAAGCGTAAGCAACAAAAGAAAAGATAGAGAAAACAGTCTTCATCATCATTGAATTCTTTTGTTTCTAAGAATACCATCAAGAAAGTGAAAGGCAACCCACAGAATGCGAGAAAATATTTGCAAGCCATGTATCTGATAAAGAATTTTTTATTTTTTATTTTTTTTAATTTATTGTTTTTAATTTTATTTTTTATTTGTTAAGAGTTACATCCAAATTAGTTAGCATCTAGTGCAACAATGATTTCAGGAGTAGATTCCTTAGTGCCCCTTACCCATTTAGCCCATCCCCCCTCCCACACCCCCTCCAGTAACCCTCTGTTTGCTCTCTATATTTATGAGTCTCTTCTGTTTTGTCCCCCTCCCTGTTTTTATATTATTTTTGTTTCCCTTCCCTTATGTTCATCTGTTTTGTCTCTTAAAGTCCTCATATGAGTGAAGTCATATGATGTTTGTCTTTCTCTGACTAATTTCACTTAGCTTAATACCCTCCAGTTCCATCCACATAGTTGCAAATGGCAAGATTTCATTCTTTTTGCTTGCCGAGTAATACTTCATTGTATATATATATATATACAGTCATCCATCATCCATCGATGGGCATTTGGGCTCTTTTCATACTTCAGCTATTGTTGATAGTGCTGCTATAAACATGGGGGTGCATGTGTCCCTTCAAAACAGCACACCTGTATCCCGTGGATAAATGCCTAGTAGTGCAATTGCTGGGTTGTAGGGTAGTTCTATTTTTAGTTTTTTGAGGAACCCCCATCCTGTTTTCCAGAGTGGCTGCACCAGCTTGCATTCCCATCTGATAAAGAATTTTTACAACTCAATAAAGAAGGACAAATAACCCAACTAGAAAATGGGCAAAAGATCTGAATACTGAATTTCCCCAAAGATATGCAAATGGCCAAAGAGCACATAGAAAGATGCTCAGCGTCATTAGCCACCAGGAAAATGCAGATCCAAACCATCATGTGTACGACTTGGCACCCATTAGGAGAGCTTTGATCAGAAAGACAGTTAATAGCAAGTGTTAGTGGGGGGGGGGGGTGCTGGTGGGCTCAGTTGGTATAGAGCATGGTGACTCTCAACATCAGGGTCATGGGCAGAACCTACTTAAAAAAAAAGAGTAAATTGAATTAAAAAAACAAACAAGCGTTGGGGCACCTGGGTGACTCAGTCAGTTGAGCCTCTTGATATCAGCTCAGGTCATGATCTCACAGTCTGTGGGCTCAAGCCCCGCATTGGGCTCTGCGTTGACAGTGAGGAGCCTGCTTGGGATTCTCCCTCTCTCCCTCTCTCTCTGCCCCTCCCTAGCTTTTGTGCACCCTCTCTCTCTCTCTCTCTCTCAAAATAACTAAATAAACTTTATAATTTTTTTTTTTTTAAAGTAACCAGTGTTGGTAAGGATGTGGAAAAGCCGATGGCAATGTAAAATGGTACAGCCACTTTGAAGTCAGGCAGTTGCTCCAAAGTTGAAACTTGAAGTTACTCTATGGCTCAGCAGTTCCATTCCTTGGCGTATATGCCCGAAGGAATGAAAACATTTGTCCACACAAACACTTGTGTGTGAATGTTCACAGCACCGTCATTCATAATAGCCCCAAAGTAGCCCAAAAGTCTATAAAACGATCAATAGAGAGACAAAAGAAGGATTCATCACAAGGAATGAGATCCCAGTGGCTGCCACAACATGAATAAATCTTGAAAACATTGTTAAGCGAAAGAAGCCGGGCTCAAAGGCCACCTATGGTGTGACTATTTGTGTGCAGTGTCCAGGTTAGGTAAATCTAGAGAAATGGAAAGTAGGCTTGTGGTGGGCAGGGGTTGGAGGAGGGGTGGATTAGTGACAGCTAATGGGTATGGGGTTTCCTGTTGGGTTGATGAAAATGTTTTAAAATTGACCGCGATCATAGTCGCACGGCTCTGCAAACACACTATTGAGCTGCACGCTTTAAATTAAGTGATTGTGTGGTATGTGAATTATGTACTGTGAATTTTATCTCAATAAAGCTGTTACCAAGAAAGTGTTCCAGATTTGGCCAGTGGGTGCCCCTCTGAGCTGGCTCTCATGTCCATTTGACGTGCCCCAATCCATATTTTGAGCACTTTCTTACTTTCTAGCACAAGATAATTCAGACTTATTTTATACTCTTTCCTAACTCCAGCCTAGGAATCAACCTTTGTCCCAGAAGTCTTGCTTCCTATTTGGGGGGGAATGCAAAACCAAGATTTAGGCATTTATCATTTCGTTTAATCATCATGACAACCCTAGTAAGTGGGTACTGGCATATCTTCCTTTTACAAATGAGGCCCGGAGAGGTAAAGTATATTGCCCAAGGTCACACTGCAGCCCAACCTTTGAAAGCAGGCGATGTGAATCCAGAGTCCCCGCCCCTTGCACCTCCCCCTACACACACACACACACACACACACACACACACACACAGAGTGTGAAAGTGAAGTTTATTTCTTCAACAAGGTCACTTTTACTTGAGTGACACCAGTTTTTTTTTTTTAATTTTTTTTTTTAACGTTTATTTATTTTTGAGACAGAGAGAGACAGATCACGAATGGGGGAGGGTCAGAGAGAGAGGGAGACACAGAATCTGAAACAGGCTCCAGGCTCTGAGCAGTCAGCACAGAGCCCGACGCGGGGCTCGAACTCACATACCGAGAGATCGTGACCTGAGCCGAAGTCGGACGCTTAACGGACTGAGCCACCCAGGCGCCCCGAGTGACACCAGTTCTGAGTGGAAACAAAGGTGTAGAGCTTATAAGACAGCCTCTCAGGAATTGCACAAGGCAGGGTATACCCTTGGGAAAAGTCACATATCATGCGTCTGGGAGCGTGGGGTTGAGGGCAGATCAACACCCAGTAGCCTGGCCCTTCCTACGAGAGCACATGTTCAAACCCACACACGCAAGTACCAGTAAAGTCCAGTGCTCATCAATCTCCTTTGCCAGCCTCACTCCCCACCCCTGTACCCAAATGCTGCCCATAGCCAGGTGTCCTTTACAAGAGTGAGAATGGCTAAAAGAGGAGAAAACCTATAGGTGAAAGGAGATCAGCCTCGGTTTTTCACTGTTGACGCTGGGCAATGGCTACATGGAGATTCATGATATTATTCTCTCTTATTTTGTAAGTGTTTGAAAGTTTCTGTAGTAAAAGAAAGTATAAAATGGTGAGAGGAAAGAGAAATAGCCAGGCGGGGAGCCGTGAGTGAGCCGGGACATTTGGCTGCTCTCTCCAGATTCCTCAGGTGCTCAGAGGAGACCAGCAGCACGTCTGGGAGATCCTCGGGACCACAGGCCCTCAGCTGCACCTTCTCCCCTCCGAAGATGATGAGGATGCTACTCATGTCCTTGGTCAGCTGCCTCGTTGCCATAAATGAGGCCAAGCTCATCAGTCGCTGTGACTTGGCCAGAGTGCTGCACAAGGAGGATCTGGATGGGTTTGAGGGCTACTCCCTGAGTGACTGTGAGTGCCGCTTTCTCACACTCCCGCCCCCCCATTCCTCTTCTGCTCCTGGTCACCTCCTATGTGGCCATCTTTCCATCATTCATCTTTCGAAGCCAAGTTCAAAAAGCAGCCCTCCCCGAGAAGCCCCTCCCAACATTCTATATTCCTTCCACTGAATATTATTAACTGAGCACTTACTATGTACCGGGAACTATTTTAGGGGCTGGGGACAGAGACATCAACAAAGCCCCTTCCTTCACAGTGTTCGCATTCTAGGGGGAGAGGCGAGCCCCAAACAAACACACAAACATATGAAGCACTTCCTGGTGGTGATAAATGTTATGCAGCAGAATAAAGCCAGGGCAGTGAGAGGTAACCTTGTCCTTGAAGGGGAAGTCAAGGAATACCTCTCTGAGGAGGTGACATTGAGCAGCACTGAATGAGGCAAAGGACCGGGTCACCCAAATGTCTGGGGAAGAGCATTCCAGGCAGAGGGAGCAGGCAGTGCAAAGGCTTCGTCCTCCTCCCTGGTGGGGCTAGCTTCCTTTTGCCCAGATTTTGCACACACCTGTCTTGTGCCGTCCTTCTCGTTTTATCTTGTCTTGTGGTCCTTTAAGGGGTGCGTCTTCGTTCTTGCTGAAGGCACCAGCTGCCTTTGCCCCAGCTGAATGTCCCTCACTGGGCTTTGCACGGGTCATGGCACACAGTAGGCGATCATCAAGTGCAGGAGATGCGGATGGACAGCGGGATGATGAGCGGTTGTACTGAGGGGCAGGTGGATGGACCGAAGGGCGAGGAGAGAAGCTAATGGGTGTTTCCGGCCAGCTCGCCCCGTCTAGCCTCTTAGGCCTTGTTCCTTTCTTCTGCTTCCCCGTCTCCCTTTCTCCTCCGTGTCCTTTGTCCCTCAGTTCAGAGCCCTCTAAAAACCTTCTTCTCCCTGTTCTAAGGGCTGTGCCTGGCTTTTGTGGAGAGCAACTTCAACCTATCAAAGGTAAATGAAAATGCAGACGGCAGCTTCGACTATGGCGTCTTCCAGATCAACAGCCACTATTGGTGCAATGATCACAAGAGTCACTCGGAAAACATTTGCCACGAGGACTGCAAAGGTCTGGCCGGGGTCTCAGGGTGGGAGAGGGGAGAGGATGAGTGGGGTCTACTCACAGGACTTCTCGTCCCACTCCAAGCCTGGGAATGCACCCAGGAATGCCTTTGCTGAGCAGAGGATTTCACTAGTGGCTACGATGCCCCTCCGGTTAGGAGATTCTCCGGGGTGCAGGCTCCAGAAAGGCTCTGCACACCCAGTAACAGAGGACAGCAGCGGCCAACATTTAGCGAGAGTGTGTTGTATGCTGAGCACTTCACATGCCAGCTTCTCATGCGGCGGAAACTATTATGATCCCCGCTTTACAGACGAGCAAACTGAGGCTCATAGAACCAGTGCTGAATGCCAGACTGGTGGCCCTGAAGGCTCAGCTCTAACCATCAAGTCCTGACTTTGGTCAATGGCCTGATTGATTCGAGGCCAAGGGCAAACTCCCCACCTCAGAGCCACTCGTGGAGGCTCCACAGGTCCATGACTTTGCCCCTTACTCCCTCTTTCGTACTCTGATCAACATCCCTGCACTCTTCACCTGAAGAGCCTCTCTCATTAGGCAAGGTTTACCTCGGCCTCTGTGCTGCCTGTTTTGACATTTCCTTTCCCTAGAAACCCTCAAACGTGGCGCGAACCAGCATGTACCCTAGCTAGGATGTGTGGTAGTAAACATACATTTACTCCTGCCCCTCCTGCCCCCACCCCTAGCCACCCTTGACCTCTAGCAGCCATTGTAGGGATATCTCCATGGGCCTCTGGGAGGGAGCCCTTGCCTAATCTGGAAGGACTCAGCCCCCGGGGGGCGGGGAGAGCCGGTGTCTGCCTCAGTCTCTGGGACTGTCCTCTGTGTTCTCACAGGTATTCTCTGTCTCCCCTTCAGAACTGCTGAGCCCCGATCTTCTCTCAACCATCAACTGTGTGAAAAAGATTGTGTCTGGAGCAGGGGGAATGAAGAACTGGTGAGGAGGTCACTGTGGGACTAAGTCAGCAGGCAGAGCCCCAAGAAGGATGTAGTGACAGGAGGGGACAGGAGGCAAGGACTCCACCCCTTCTAACCATCTAGAAAAATGTGGGAGAGCGGCGGGCTTGGAACTGGGACTTACAAGACTTGGGATCTGGGTCTTTCTCTGATGTTGTATTAAAACTGTTTTGGACACAGTAGCAAAGGAACTTGAGTTAGCTGAGGGAGATGGCTTCGGAGGGGACAAGGTGTCTCACCGAGCTTACCCAAGGGGTCTCTTCTCTGGAAGAGAACGGAGGCGGAGCTGGGAACTGTCAGTGTGGCTTTCCTGACAAGTTTCTGCCTCCTCGTGCATTTCCTTCACTTCTTTCTTTGTAGAGCAGTATATTCTGCTCCCCATTCCAGAGGACAGACTGTGGCTGCCCCCAAGTTAACGGGCTAATGTTCTGAGCAGTCACGGAGACTGGCTAGTCTCAGCCCCAGAGTCCAAGGGGCTGGGATAGAGAATCTGATTGGCTCAGCTTGGACCCATCATCCCCGAGCGGTTCAATGAGCTGTAGGTGTGGGACCAGTTAAGCAGCACCATCATGCTGGCCACGGGTGGGGGGTGGGGCTGGCCCTCTCCATAATTCGCAGCAACATTTTCTATAAAAGGTGCGTAGCTCCTCAGCTGAGCAAATACCCCCAAAGCTGTCAGCTTCCCAGTGGTAGACAGTGCAATGGTTGCTTCACTTTTCTGAGCTTCAAATTGGAGATAGATAGATAGATACATAGATAGATAGACAGATAAGTTGCTCTACAGGTGTCTGTGAGGAAGGAGGGGGTTAAGTGCCTTGTCTACTCTAAGAACACCATGCGGGAGAGACGCTGACGGCTACTAGGGATGACCCTCTCTGGAGGGAGAGTCGATAGTTGCCCCTGAGATTGACGGATTGGTTATTTATTTATTTATGTATGTATTTATCTTTCTGTTTGTTTAGTGACTCTCAGCCTTGTAAAATGGTGCACTCCCCCTTCGGGGCCAGAGGAGGATTTGAAAACGTGGGAGCATGCTGAACGGGGGGAGGAGCCAAACACCACAGATAAGAGAAATTTAAAGGAAGGCTCAGAGGGGCCACGGGGGGACAGACCAGAGAGCGAGCAGTGAAGGGGGTTCTGTGCATTGCCGTGCTGTGCCGTGCGTTCACTAAGTGCTGGGTCATGGATGTGGAGAAGGAGCTACTAAGTAGGAAGCAAGAACCCAGCCTTCTTCTCTCCACAGGGTGGCATGGAGGTTGCACTGTGCGGGCCGGCCACTCTCCTACTGGATGACGGGGTGTCACAAGGAATGAGACAGGCGTGGAGTCATTCCAGCGTTCCTCTTCTCGCCTGGGGATTCTTCATGTCTTCTTCCTCTTGCCTCCACTTCACGTTATTTTCTTTCCTTCCCATGTTCAAAAAGGACTGACCGGAGCCCCAGGAATAAATGGTTTTCTAGGGCTTTCTCCTTGCACCCATCCAGGCCCAGGCCCCTGGTTCCTGACTGTCATTCGCGAACCAAGAGAGGACCACAGTGAAGAAGTTGTTATATTTGGGGAATTATTAAAGCATTCCTTGTGCAAAGAATGTGTTGATTTCTTCATTTTTCATTCCAGATATCTTCGAGTACCTAGTATGGCAGGAGGGTGGTGGGCACTAGAAGAAGGAAGGTAAATCATAACTATTGTTCTTGAGGTGTTCACCATCTGCCTGGAGAAGCAGCGACATACACGAACACTGGCTACAGCGAATGAGTGGATACATACAACGAATACACGGTGCTGACGTGGAGTTGAACCTGCAAAATGACAACGCAAAGACAGAAAAGGGGCAGTTGGAGGAATGTTCTACCTGTGGCTACAATCGGAACTGCCTGAATAAACTGTCCCACCTGGGCCACTGCTGTCCCTACTTCTGAGCCTTAACTGCTTCAGCTCTGAAGTGAGAGGTTTGACATTTGAGTGGTTCCCAGAGTTTTGGATTTCACAGACCAGTAAAGCACGAAAAAAGTTAAGGCCATGTTAACATGTCCAACTTTTTATTTTAATGCCCTAGAAAGAGTATGAATCACAACAACTATCCTCTATCAGCATCTCCTCATAAAACAGTTTTCAGCATGAAAAATGAAGGTCAGTGTGCCCGGGTGGCTCGGTTGGTTGACCGTCGGTCTTCGGCTCAGGTCATGATCTTGCGGTTTGTGGGTCTGAGCGCCGGCGAGGGGCTCTGTGCCGACAGCTCAGAGCCTGGAGGCCGCTTCGGAGTCCGTGTCTCCCGCTCTCTCTCTGCCCCTCCCCCATTCGCACATGCATGCTCTCTCTCAAAAATGAATAATATTAAAATAATTTTTTAAATGAGGGTCAGATTTATAGGATAATGGAATGGATTTCGTTTTATGAAAATATTTTTTTTAACCCTGCTTATATTACCTTTTCTTGCTTTGGCAAGGACTGGTGAAACCTTCACCACAGACCAGCAGCAGTCTGAAGGCCACTGCTTAGAAACCTCAGGAGACTTGTTTTGTAAGGCCCCTTCTGGCTCAGACATTCTAGGATTAAAATAAGGATCATTAGGACCTACTTTCCCTCTCAGTGTGTTAGTCCTCAAAATAGCTATTTGGATGCCGAGAGCGGCCCTTCTGCACAAGCACCATGAGCTCCAATGTTGGTGCCCTACCTGGCCTCACTCTTTGGTTTTTTCTTTTTTTTTTTTTTTTTTTTAATTTTTTTTTCAACGTTTTTTATTTATTTTTGGGACAGAGAGAGACAGAGCATGAACGGGGGAGGGGCAGTGAGAGAGGGAGACACAGAATCGGAAACAGGCTCCAGGCTCCGAGCCATCAGCCCAGAGCCCGACGCGGGGCTCGAACTCACGGACCGCGAGATTGTGACCTGGCTGAAGTCGGACGCTCAACCGACTGCGCCACCCAGGCGCCCCCTCTCTTTGGTTTTTTCAAATTTATCTCTCCTTCTTACCCTGCTTGCCAAACTCCCACATCATCTCACCCCAACAAGCACACACGTACACCAATTCATCAAAATCACGTAGGGAAATCAGGGAATGCTTTTTAAGGATTTCATTAATGGCTTAATGAGTTATAGTTTGATTTGTATATTTAACATTCATGAAAACATTCTTAAGCCAAAGGATTGCATCTTTAGTGGTCATTGCCCACACAACGTAGAGAAATCCAAATTTTTAAGTTCAGTAGGTAACTTACTAACTGCTAGTAGTCTAAATCTTCTCCCGGAGTGAAGAGGAAGAAGGCTGCCATAAAATTGTCCACACCCAGGGATCCTGTAAGCTCACCCTTTAGACCCTACTGTAAAAATACACTTGACTAACGGTGCCTGGGTGGCTCAGTCGGTTAAGCGTCCGACTTCAGCCCAGGTCGTGATCTCACAGTTTGTGAGTTTGAGCCCTGCTTGGGGCTCTGTGCTGACAGTCTGGAGCCTGCTTCGGATTCTGTGTGTGTGTGTGTGTGTGTGTGTGTCTGATTCTCCGCTGCTTGCACTCTGTCTCTCAAAAATAAATAAATATTAAAAAAAAATTTTTTTTTAAATACACTTGACTAGAAGCACTAAATTCTACGACATTGAGACAATGGAGCTGCGGGAGGGGAAGTAGAGGCAGAGACCCGCCCCAGAGCGGGAGGGGCGAAGGAGAGGTCCGGGGGACAGCCCCCGCCCCACCCCGCGGCGAGCTGGCCCCGCCCCTCGTACCAGCCCCTTTTTAAAACGCGCGGGCGCGCCTTGCGCAGGCGCCGTGCCACTCAAACCTTAGTCGCGCCTGCTCCTTGGTGGTAGGATGGCGGAATTGGTCTCTTTTACGGTTCCCACCGAGAGTGACAAAACCTTGCTGGTGTGGGAGCTGAGTTCTGGACCCACGGCCGAGGCCTTGCATGTGAGCCGGGCCAGGAGGGAGGGAGGGAGGGAGACACCCCCACCTCCCCGTGACTGGGAGTCTGAGTCTGGCCTTGAGCACCTCGCGCGCCTTGTAGTCTCCGCCGAGAGGAATCTTAGTTCTAGAGGGGAGCTTTGCAGTCTCAGCCCCGACAGATTTTTGAGAGGTAACTCTCAACAGCCGGCACATGTTGCCTTCTAATGCTTCTCGAATCCCGGGATTTCAAAGGGAAATCTTTTCAACGAAACGAGAAGTGCTTTGGGTTGCGTGTGCAGGAGGGCTTAGGGAATAGAAGGCAGTTTTGTTTCCTGGGCGTGAAATTTCATGCACTTACTTGGCGTGGGACCACCCCACAGCATTCTCTGTTCGCAGTATTCTCCCAGTTTGGCCTTCTGTATTCGGTCCGAGTCTTCCCGAACGCTGCAGTGGCCCGTCCTGGTTTCTACGCCATCATCAAGTTTTACTCAGCAAGGGATGCTCACAGAGCCCAAAAGGCATGCGACCAGAAGCAGCTTTTTCAGAATTCTCCAGTGAAGGTGGGTCCAAGTAGGAAATTCCTAACACCACTGGGACGAAGTGTTGAATTCAGCAATAATAGACCAGCGTTGGTATACCACTGTGGTTTACAGAATGCTTTTAGATGCATTGCTACACTGATCCTCCGGTTTCCCTGGGTTTTTTGGTTGTTTTGTTATGTTTGTTTTGTTTTCAGATGAAGAAACTCGAACTCAGGATAGTTAAGTGACTTACTTAAGGTTCATGACAGTAACTGGAAGGGAGAGGTCAAGCCCAAACTTACTGATGTTCAACCCTGTGTCATTTTTTGGTGCCCCTTAATTTAACAAAGCTTCACAAGAAGTCTTGTTTCTGTTTACTATTATGGGGATTAAAAACAATTTTAATAACGTTTTTATTCAGTTTTGAGAAACAGGGCATGAGCAGGGAAGGGGAAGAGAAAGAGGGAGACACAGAATCAGAAGCAGACTTCTAGGCTTTGAGCTGTCAGCTCAGAACCCGATGTGGGGCTCGAACTCATGAATCCTGAGATCATGACCTGAGCTGA